>NC_080043.1:43202598-43314206 GCF_012489685.1 Lotus japonicus
GGGGAGCGCCAAGCAGTTCAGCACAATTAAAAAGAGGGAGCCGGGATAAGACCCCAAGAGCGAAACTTTCTCTTGATGAAGAAGACATTTTGGGGGAATCAGATAAAAGCTTCGGACACTGTGTCCAGTAAAACGGAAAAAGGGCTTTTCCTCCTCTCTGCGTGAACAACGAGGGATAAGCAGGGTGGACGACAACCCGGAAGTACCGGGGGGCCAAATAAGATTCAGAGCCAACCTGATGAGGGGCAAACCGTTCTCGGCCCGGCCGGGGCATCAGAATGACCCAGCCGTGGGTCCCCCAGGGTTGAGAGTCTACCTCAAAGAAGAAAGAAAAAAGGGCAGAGGAAGGCGCCACATCAACACTATGGCGGAGAATCTCAAAGCACCGTAGATAGGCCCAGGAGCAAGGATGAAGTTGGCAAGGAGAAACGTTGACATCGCACAGCATTTGGGTAAGAAAGGGTGAGAAGGGAAGTTTAATGCCCAGGTCAAGAAAAATGAATTCGTACACAAAGAAGAAATGAGAATATTTGGGGTCATTAAGCTCACGATGTTGCCAAGGGCGGTCTAGTTCCCGACATCCGGTGATGCGAAGAAGGTCCTCTAATGACGAGGAGTAGCAAAGCCCGCCAGCCCTACGGGCAAGATCTGAAATAGATCCGTTGGTCGACAGTTCTGATGGTTGATCAAGGACCTCTTGATCAGGAGCTTCTGAGATGGGGAAGGGGAGAGTGGCGAAGGTCGTCAAGCGATGAGCTTTGATCTCCTCAGTGGAGGAAAGGGACCCTGTTGAGGACATCATAAAAGTAGAAGAAAAAGGGAAAGATGAAAACTAACCAGGAAAGAGCAACGGGAAGAGGAGCGGGGAGATCCGGGACGATGAGTTCGCAGGGTCAGCAAAGGAAACTGGAATGAGAGTCGGAAGTGAGTATGGAAGCATTTGACAGAAAACGTTGAATGATGAGGAGGAGGAGGAGAATATAAAGGCTGGGGGTGATAGCGGTTGGGGAATCGTGCCCCATCATGGCAAAGGTAGGATGATTGCTCAAGAGGGTGTGACGTGGATTTCGGAAAGCGGGGGCAACACGTTAAATGAAAAGTTACAATGGTTGAAGCTGATTAGTTTAAATTCCAATTGTCAGGCTCGACCATGATCCAAAGGGACGCTTCAAAGATAACAGTTAGGATTCAGTGGATTCGCTGACCCTAGCACCATCTCAGGGCGCGACGCGTGGCGTAGGCTCGACACATGTCAAAACATCGCAAGTCGGAACACGTGCATAACTATGGTGGGGCGAGCGAATCAAATGTCATCGCCACAAGCTCACTTGTGGACTCAGACCGTCCGGAGAAGAGAAGCACAACAAAAGTTTGAGATGTAGATTTTAAAAGCTTTACTCACCGAGCCATGTTGGCCATTGATCTTCGTTTTTAGACTTTAGGTTTTAGCGTTGGTTAGTTTCTTATGGCCTTCGCCCTAGTTTTCCTGCTTAAAGACACACTTATCTCTCATGCTTTGAGCTCGGTGTCTTGTGGACTTGTGGACTGGGCGAGACCTCAGGGTCCCTCGCCCAGGAGCGCTGGCCTCAGGCGAGGGGCGCACCTGAGACTTGGGCCTCCCTCCCCGAGGCCCAACTGGCCCATTAAGGTACATTAGAGGTGCCAAGCCCAACTCCGCGCCTATAAATAGGAGACGGTTACCAAATGTAAGGGACTTTTGGCCATTTGTGAAATAACAAGATTGAAATTGAATTATTCTTTCTCTCTTTAGCGGTTAGAACTTCACTCTCTAAGCATTCATATCACTTTCCTCACACTTTGGGTACTGTACCCCTATTGTATGTTCTTGGATAGAACAGTCACAATAGGCAATTGGTTTCTTCCCATCCAAAGGCCGCTTTCTTTTTCTTTTTCCCCCAAAATAAGTGCTTTCTCTTTTTCAAAGAATTCAAAGGGAAACTTACAGTATTTACAACAAAAAGGAATATTAAAAACTTAAAAATGAAAGTAATACATCAGAAGAAAAAAAAAATATATGTATATATATATGTATATTTTATATATATATAAACATGATGAGGTGAACATCTTTGGTTTTTAATTTTGTTTAGATAGATGATGGTTCTATGGTACTAAGATGGATTTATCTATCCTCAATCATCTATTCAGATAGTGTGTGGATATATCGTTTATAACTTGTAAGCATAAAACCATGTAAAATAAATTTGTAACTTGAAAAAACTAGTTGCCTAAAAATTAACTAGAGAATTGTTATTCGGACCCCCCGACAGCTATTTAGACCCTGTTAAATTCGTAAAATCTGAAAAAGCCCTTTATAAAAAAATTTCGCTCGCACTTTGAATTGTACTTCGTTCTATAAAATTTTCCCTAATTGCTTGCCATCGCGATTGTTAGATAATGAAAATAAAAAATATGGAGGTTGGGATGTAAGTGTCACAATTTGGTCATTGGAATATGACTACGATAATATGGCCGTTACAATATGACCATATAGTCGTTAAAATATGACTATTTACCGTTATTGTGTGGTAATATTTTTAGTTCACTTATCACTTTATTGTTAAATAACTATTTATCTCAAAAAACTTAAGTTATTGAGAAAGAATCACTTTTCCAAAAAAAAATAAAAGAATCACATAAACAATTTTATATTATTATTTGTAACCATTACTATTTATGCCAGCCTTATTCCATTATGAGAGAAGTCTTTTCCTTTCATTGAATTTCTAAATCATTTATGCTGATAATTGTAATGGGACTTGGTTTCTTTTATCCATGAGGAGTTGAATTAGGGAAACAATTCCACTAATTTCTTGAGAGTACTGAATTAAGATCATGGACGTTGAAGAATGAAGATCTATACATCAGCTTGCATGATGAATTGGTAGGGACTGAGAAATTGATTGGTGTATGCTAGCATAATGTTGTTAGGAGTGAACATTATTTTTTAAGTATTATCTTTTATGATTAAATCTATTTTACCTGAGGTAAATGATGATCCCCGTTATTTGTCCACAAGTTAGTAGATCCTACATTTAAATTAGTAGACTATAGAATAATCAATAAAGCATGCAGATGCCAACACCGCTAAGAAGTCACAGGTATGAAGTTATGCAACTTTCATATCTTGGCCAAGTATTTCCTCTAATTATTCTTTAGTCTAAGTACAACGTGTTTTTAAACCCATATGCAGCACAAATAGTGTAGAAAAGGCAGATGGTGTTATTCTATTTCAAGTTATCACAGGGACATAAATAGCAGCTTCCAGTGAAGTGCTGTCAATAAAAATGACCATGTAAGTATGTCATTTCTTTTAAATGGCTAAAAAGGATACCTTGGCCAGCATTTTTTTCATGTCTCTTATTAATATTGTTAAAATTGAAGTTCCTATCAGATTGGTATTTAGGTTCCTATCAATCCCCTGATCCTTTGAATTACACCGGTTCCAATAAAAGATAAATCATAAATTTGATAGAAAATTGAATCTAAAACTGGTACCATTTTAAAGTTTACTCTATTACCTTTCTAACAACAAAAACGATACTCAAATCCGACAAGAACCACTCAAGTTAGGCTTCATTAAGTGATTGCTGCTAGGATTAGAACCATATGGGAGTTATGCAGAGTATTTTTAAAAATCAAATAAAAAATTGGTACTGATTGACAAGAAAACAGAATTTAAAACTGGGATACAATTTCAAAGCTTACTCTGTTAGCTTTCTAACAAAAACAAACGGTACTCAAATCCGACAAGCATGACTAAAGTTCCGCTTGATCAAGTGAATGATGCCAAGATTAGACTGGTATGGGAGTTGTACAGAATGATTTAAAACTGATACTGATTTCTACACTCAACATTTTATAATTATTAATGGCAATTCCATCTACAGATAGATGTAATCAACCAATTTAACTCAACTTCTACGATGAATTCGCTCCCAAAATTATAATTGAAAGGTCATGATTGAAAACCATTCCATCACAAAGTTCTCAAGTAACCAGTACATAGAATTCAATGAAAGATTAACTTGGTAATTGCCAATAAAAGTAGATTTGTTGCTTAGACAAGAATGCAACCATCAGAAGACACCCATATGATCAAACATTTAAGGTGCATCTTCTCTGGCAAATCACATATACAATCTTTCAGAGAACACATCATTTACATTCTTCTCTAAACCTTATTTCTTCAAGTTAGTCATTCAATCGCCACTTTTTACGAATCAAACACAAAAATATGATCTCTAGGTATTGAAGGGAATATTTTGGGAACACTTGCTAAAACGTCTCGATAAAAAATTTAAAAGCTAATTATGGTGATGCTTAACTAATGATCAATGGATCTAGGCAATATCAATCTGAAAATTATAACATTAGTCAATTTTATCCAATATACAATAGTAGTAGCAGCAACAACAGTAGAGCAAAACACAATTTTTGGCATTGTGCATCTCAAAGTAGTCGCACTATTAAGAATATTTTTGGAACATTTACTAAAAGTGTTGCTTACAAAAAAAGTTCTAAACCTGATTATGATGAGGCTTTCTATTGAATCATTGATCAATGGATCTAGGAAATACTCTGATCATTCTGAAAATTGTAACACTAGTCAAATTTAGCCAATATTATGTAGATTCCAATAACAAAAACAAAGTCATTCTGCAAAGTGCATGTCCCACAAACCAGACTTGTTAGTCTTACCCGGTAAAACAAGTTCATGTAAACTTAATGACACAGCTTCCCAGGCCTACAGGTTGCAACTGATTGCTGATCTCAGCCTGCTTCTTCAAATCAGCAGATAAAATTTTCGAACAGAATATCCGGATTTCCGCCAAAACTGTGGCATTTTCTAACAAAAACTTTAGCAACTGGATTTCAGCTTCAACCCCACGAAAATGTGAAATAGAAAATAATTTGAGACTATATTTGAAACAAGAAGGCACTGAGTTCAATATCCAGTGTTCACCATCCAAGCAGGTCTCTGGGTCAAATCCCTGCATAAGAATCAATAAACATGTCAATGGACAGAAACAATACTACTGTTAGTGCTAGCCTTGAAACGTGGTAGATGCAAGAACTGGAGCAGGATAAAAGATGTACCATAGGAATATTAAGAACTTCCAATTTAGGTGTCTTTTGGAGAATGTTCATTACAGCTTCATCAGTGAACATACAATATCCCAAATCCACATTAAGATGTGTCAAATTGTTGAACATGGGAAGGAGATGGAAAGCATAGGAAAAACACTAGTAAAAGAAAGAAAAAACATTATTAAGGAAATATGAAATAAATATAATAAAACCACAATTAATGGAAAACATTGTCAATAGCTGTAATACAGTTAAAAAAATGAAGATGATCAGTGAGCTGTTAAACATACCTCAAGAATATCATTTGATAATCTAAGAGATTTGATACTACCAAGACCACTCAATAGTTTAATTAGATTTTCTGAGGGTTGAGGAACCTCAATATGTGCATCAACTATGGAGGCCAGGTTAACAAGGACAAATTCAACAGTTACATTGCTGTTATAACTGAAATATAAAAGATTTGCAGCATCAACCATAATTGTAGAATTGAGCAAATGACCTCGACTAGAACTGGCGCCAGAGATGATTAATGTCTTTAATGTGGGAAATTTTATGCTGATTTGCTTGATGTTGTCCCAATTACAATTACACAAGCTTAACTTTTCTAGGACAGGGCACCCAGAGAAAAGTTGTTGAGCTGACTTCTCATTTGCGAAGTTCACAAATACAAGCTTTAATGTCTTTAGGCTAGGAAAATGAATGCCGCTAGCAACATCTAGAGCACAACATGTAAAACCAGCTTAGTCAATGATTCAGAAGCTGAGAAACAATTAGGTAAAACAAATGGAGGCCTCACAGGTAGGGAAAGCTTAAGCTCTTCAATGTTGTGCTTCACTACAGCAGATATAAGAGAATTAACTCGATCCGCATCAACGTCAACTCCATAACACATCCCACAATCTACATAAATCATGACACTGAGCCTTTTCACACAATTAGAATGATAAAGTAGTCTGTCCACTTGGTCTAAAAGGCAATTTACAGATTCCTGTCCTTGGTTCATGGAAGTGATTGCCAGATACTTGCTAAAATCAAACATAAGCAGGTCCACAAGTACTTCCACCTTTTCGCCAAAATGGATGTTTGTATAGCATCTTTGGTAGGGAGTAAAGCAAGAATGTGATGAAGAATGCTATCTGGTAAGTTGCTGATCATATCTTTCATGTCACCCACATTATTGGTTTGTAAATCAGATAGTGAGATTAAACCAGCCATAATCCTGCTGTGCCTACCAAAAAATAATTATCAAGCAGACAAGTGTGAAGGGAATCATGGGATATAGACGCAATAACAGCCAAGTTCATAGCTTTTTGTTGCACAAAGAAAAAACATGGATTTTTGGATAATGCTTTACATAATGTGATATATTCCAATGGGGGATAGGATCACTGGCACTGACAGTGACTTATACTGCAACACGACAACATAGCATAGCAAGAAAATAAACAAACCCCAGTTTGAATTGACATTCATTTGTATGGTAGAGACAACAGCACAACCCATTTTGACAGAAATTTTGTTTAAATTAAAGATCCCTAAATTTATTTTAGGGTTTAGGGTTCCAATGCATGAAGAGGGAAAAAAACAGGCAACTAAAGCAAAGATCACTCATCATGGAAGAGAAAATGATGAAATTATCAAACCTTTATCAGAGAGAGTATGGAAGCGGTTCATACCTGAAGGAGCGTCTGGGTTAACGAGTTGAAAATGTGACCTACAAACTTCAGTGCGCAACCCTAAAATATATTGAAAGAAAAGGAGGGAAATGAAACGCTCTTGGCCTCTTGTTCTTGACTGGGCCAAAATAGAATGTTTGAGTGAATCTCCAAATTGGTCCTTGAAATTGCAGCCTCACTTCAATTTGGTCTCTAAACTAAAAACAATGGTTTGAAAAACCCTTCAGCTTGCAAACACCTTTCACGTTGGTCCCTTTTCTTCTTTTCCGTTAGTCTCTGAAACGAGAAACCCCATGTGTCACGTTATGTGTCATGTGGATTCAATTTGGTCCTCAACATTATCATTTTAACCCATGCTGAACTTTCACGAATTATTAAAAAACAAAAATTACTGATTAAAAAAAAATAATTAATAAAGAAATTTCAATTGACAAATAGATTTGCCCATAAATGTTCATCTTCAACATCATCTTCATCATCACCTTCAACACTACCAACCCCTAAATGTTCAAGATCCATAAAGAGCAAGGGTAGGAGCAAAATATTCAATATAGCTCCTATTCTTAGTATAATTCTTATCTGGTTGGGAGGATGCCTACCAATCCAGAACACACCCCACCATCATTGCCTCAACCCCAAAACACACAAACTCAGAACCCACCCCACTATCCAAGACTCAACCTAAAAACCTTCAAACCTAGAACCCAGCCCCACTGCAACCCCCACTCCACCATCCAAACCGCACTCAAAACTCACCCCACCATCCAAACATCAACCCTAAAACCTTCAAACCCAGAACCCACCCCCACCACCACCCCTACCACCACCCCTACCCCACCATCTAAATCGCATTCAAAACCGACAAATCATAACCTACCCCACCATCCAAGCATCAACCCCAAAACCTTGAAATCCATAACCCACTCCCATTGCAACCCCAAAACCGACAAACACATAACTCAGCCCCACCATTGAAGCCGCAACCCAAAAATCCAGAACCCACCATCCAAGCCTTAAACCCAAAACCCATAAGCGAACCACCCTTTGATCCACACCACCCTCAACCCCAACCCGCACCAAACTCACCCCCAACCCAAGAGAGCTCAACAACCCAGAAATCCCCACCCACCCCAGTTGTTAGCTAATCCGCAGGTGCACAAATTTCACTTGATTTTAAATGTCGTATCATTGGGATTGTGAGAGAAAAATTCAGTTTTAAGTTTGAAGAACAAAAGCAAATAAAAACTAAATTTTGAGATTGTTGTTTGTTGTGACAAGTATAGGGTAAATAGCCAAGTTCGTCCCTGAATGTGTCTACCGCCTTCAACTTCGTCCCTAAACTTTAAAAATGTCACACGTGATCCCTGAATGTGGCAAGTCTCCCTTATCAGCGGTCCTTGACGTTAAAAAAGTTCACACCGTTAACGGAAGTGTGACATGGCTATTTTTTTTCCATTTGGAAATTCCGCGTAGGAAAAAGATTTGACTGAAACATTAAATCTTCAATTTAGTCCCTATAGTTAAAAAAAATTCTTTCTTTCTCATCACTCACTCTTCCTCGCACCTTCCTCCCCAACCGTCCACCCACTCCACCACCACCAGTCCACCACCACTCTAAAATCTCAACTCAAAAACCATAAAACAAAAATCCCCAAATTTTCAAAGATGTGAAAGCAAAAAAAAAATGGTGTGTTCCAATTATTCGTCCAAAAAATCAGAACCATACCCAGAATCAAACCCTCCTCCACCGCCTCCTTTGACCTCCCTCCTCCCCTCTGTGACTCCATCGCCGCCTCGTCCAAACCCCCTCAAAAAACGAAGGGTTTTAGGGTATTAAACTTATTTGATTGCAAAATTACGGGTGAGAGATATGATGATTTTAGGGTTTTGATGAAGGGTTGAATCTTCGAGCCAAAGCTTCAGAGAGAGCAAACCAAGGTCACCGATGGAGTTTAAACGACGTCTTTTTGTGTCCGAAACCCACCCTAACCCAGAGATGAGAGAGATCGAGATTGAGGAGATTACTGCGAATAAACTCACCCCCACAAACACCATTAAAAAAACCCCAACGGCGGCGATGCGGACATCAGACGATGTGGAGGATCTCAGGCAGTGGAGGAAGACAGATTGGAGCGTGGTCAATTGTGGGAGGGAGTAGGGTTTCACCGATGTAATGAGCCAACTGGGTTTTTTTTCTTTCATTGGATATGTGTTATCCAATTTTTGTTTCTTGTCTCGTAGCTCAGGTGCCTGTGCGGGCTGTTACATTTGTTTCTGATGTGTTCTTGTTTAATCCTTATAATTTTATTTTCTGGGTGCTGTTATTGTTGTGTTGTTTCTCTAATTGAAGTTAATTTTATTCTATTTGCCTCTGATATTTTCATATTCGTCTGCAATTATGGTGGGCAAGCATGGTTGTGAACCTGAAATTGGAACCTTGAAGGTGATGGTGGTGGGTAGAGGTAGAGGAAGATGAGGGGAGTGAAAGAACTTTTTTTCAGATTCAGGGACTAAATTGATGCCTTTAAAACTTTCCCAACATTCAAATGCCACATAAGCTTCAGTATTGATAAAAAAAATTCCACGTCATACTTTCGTTAACGTCTGTCTGCCATTTTTAACTCAAGGACTGCTGATGAGGGAGATTTGCCACATTCAGGGATCACATGGGACAATTTTAAAGTTTATGGACGAAGTTGAGGGCGGTGGACACATTCAGGGACGAACTTGGCTATTTACCCGACAAATATATGTCGAAGTAGCAATGATGAAACTTAAGAAATCAGAGATGGAAATGCCTTGGGTTCTTGCTTAACTAGTCAACTTAAGAAAACATATCCTAAACATGTGAAGAACTGAGTCTCTCTTTGATGCTCTAATCTAAACAACTACCTATCGATGTCTCGCATAGATAATACTCTCAAATCATAGGATAAGCACAATTCCTTGCCAACTTAACCAATTGTTTGAGGCCTTAAGCATGCAATTTTCATATCAACAAACTCCAACCCTTTCTCTATTCCTAGCAGAAAGCATAGAAGAGGTAATCCCGAAACAAGTCCCTAATCTACAACTTAACTTCCGTTCTGATTGTAGAAAAGCATAAAGCAAGCGTGCACTCAAGCTTAGATAGAAAAATAGAGATGGGATTCATGGATAAACTCAGAAACACATGAATAGAAATATGAATTATAACTTAAACATCATAAGTCTTAGAAAAACCCAAAGCATAAAGAGTTTAGGCAAACATGACTATGGAATCCATACAAGAAATGTAAAAGAACCTGAGTTACAAAGCTTGGAAGCATCCCACTAGCATCAGAGAGTATCTCAGTTTCTAAGTTTATTGAAATGACCAAAGGTCCTAATCAAAACAACCAAACAACTATTTATCATAAAAACTAACGACATAGGGCGCTCGAGCGCCAGCCCCTCGAGCAAAAATCCCAAAGTTACTGTCTTGAGGACGCTCAATCGCAAATTTACACCGCTCGAGCGCCAGCTCCCTTCTGCCAGATGTTGAACCTTCTGTTGACAGGGCGCTCGAGCGCTAATTGTGGGCGTTCGAGCGCCGTAAGCTGTGCCCAAATCCCCGACCTATTGTAAGGGGGCGCTCGAGCGCCAGAGGCTCGCCACCAAACTTAACTTCTGCCTCCTTCAATTTCACAATCAAGTCTTCATGCCTCTTGCCCTTCCAAGTTCCATCAGTTACAACCTACAATACTCATTAAAGCACACTTGGAAAATATCAGAATATCTAACAACCTATTTGTAACATCCCGATCTGACGACTGGCCTCACGGTAACAACACGAGTCTTTTCAGTGCGCTTTGTCCTCACTCGCGCACTTCCCGGGAAAACTTCCCAGGAGGTCACCCATCACGATATTGCTCCAAGGCTAGCACACTTAACCATGGAGTTCTTATGAGTTGGGTTCCCGAAAAGAAGTTGCAACTTGTTGTTATGAGTAGTACCAATCAAATCATTTATGCCCTCCTCAACTGTATAGTCCATCCCTATACAGTCTCGGAATACCTCTTGTTCGGGTGTGAGATCGGTTCATTCATGTGCCCCTCCGCCTAGAAGCCTGCCAGGAGCCGCTCCTTGTCCGTGCCTCACTGCACCGGCGATCACTCCCCGCCCTCGTCGGCCCCGGGCGTCACAGGCCCACCAACTTCCGCTTGGTTCGTCCCCGAACCACACCGTACTGGGAGAGGTTGGCTCTGATACCATTTGTAACATCCCGACCTGACGACAGGCCTCACGGTAACAACACGAGTCTTTTCAGTGCGCTTTGTCCTCACTCGCGCACTTCCCAAGGACCAACACTCCCCAAAAACCCAACCAAACATCCGCCCCAATCATTTGGCTACAACAAATTCTCCAATAAAGCTCAAATGGGGCAACTAAGGATAATGTTCAGCCAACAAATTCAGAATCTCAAGAAATCCTATAAGTCTCAAGAATAAAGCAAGAATCACTAAGCATGCTATGAGTGAAATCAACAAAGAACCAAGAATCGCAAGTGAGTCAGGATCCTCCAGAGAAATTTTATGGTGAAGGGTCAAAGATAGACCCTTAATGGACTCATACCAACTCCTTTCTAAAGAAACACTTGGAAGACCGAAGTCTCCTCCTCTCTTCCCCAAACATACAATCACTCATCCCCAAAACAACTTGAGTATCCAAAAAGAAACAATTTTTCAAAACCGGCACAAGTATAAGAGCAAAACTTGCGGGCAACAAACATGTGAGTATAGGGAAGTAAAAGACCCAAAAAAAAAAAACTAACTAAACAATGCATGATAAAAAGAAAAAAAGAAAATCTATAAATGGAAAATATGCTAAAGATGCATGACCTAAACTAAGGATAGAGGTACCTCATCACAATCACTCCATGGGGTCATGGTCACCCCCTCCATCACCATAATCCGGTTGAACACCAGCGTCATGCATTATGCTCAAGTCAATCATCCCTTGCTCCAATGTGTTGAAATCCATTGGGCCATGGTACCTGGGATCTGAGGTGCTTCCTCCTCTCCAATGGAGATCAAGATCCCTGTGAAGGCGATCTTGGATTGGGCGAGACCCCAGGGTCCCTCGCCGAGGAGACCTGACCTTGGGCGGGGAACGCGCCATGACCTTGGGCCTCCCTTCCCGAGGCCCAACTGGCCCATTTGGATAGGTTAGAGGCGCCAAAGCCCAACTCCACCTCTATAAATAGGAGGGAAATACCAATTGTAAAGGACTCTTAGCTCATTGGAGGAATAATAGCATTGAAATTCCGTTACATTTTCTCTCTCTAAGCGGTTAGAGTTTCTCTCTCTAAGCATTCACATCACTTTCCTCACACTTTGGGTACTACCTTCCCTCTATATGTTCTAGCACGGAACATTTGGCGCCGTCTGTGGGGATCGGTAGATTTCTATTCCCGGACTGTAAGGCCCAAGTTTTAACGCTTTGGATAAGTGAATAAAATAAAAGAGTTATTTGATTAAGATAAATTTGAGAAGGAAAAAGGTTCAGGAAAAGTCCAAGAATTTATCGAAGAACCGAAAGAGTTATAGCACGACTAACATACGCTTAATCCTAGGTCAAAGGTATTAGTGAATAGTTAATTTACGCTTTAGGACACGATGGAAACTAATTCCAAAAATCCTCAGAGAAATGTTAGAACTTCTCTTTTCCGTCCTTAAACAATCATTTCGATGCGAAATCCTGGAAAGTACGAACGTCAAATTCCAATTCTCGGAAGTTTGCCGAAACGGAATCCCTGATAGTTCGAGAAAACCTAAGATCGACAGACGATGAAGACTTTTTCTATTCGGAGCTGCAAAAGAAGATTCCACCCGAGTTCTCCTATTTCTCTCATCATTCCTAATCTTTCTTCAGAAGGAAGTTTTCTCATCCGACGATCACTGCAAAAAGTAGTTTTTCGGGATAATCCGACTTACACCGACTTATGCCGATTTTGGATCTTTTGGTTTAATTCCAAGAATCCTGTTTTGAGTTCTGGAATTCTGTCGCCAGAACCTATCTTAGAATGCGCAGAGGAACGCGCAGGAAAAATCGGAATCGCAAAAAAATCATTTTTTCGTTTTTTCCAAAACCTATAAATAGCTTGAAAATTAGATTTTTGCAAAAAAATACCCATTTTCCCTCCCCCAAAACCGTGAGCAGCTAGAGAGAAAGAGAGGATCCGGATTTTCGCGAATCTTTGCCCGTTTTCTTCACCGATCGTCGCTAATCGAAGACCTTGAGGTAGGTAAACTATATCTCACTTCTGATCGTCAGATCTGTCGACTTTTTCTATGTTTTTCTGAGCTCAAAGTTTGGAGCTTTTTGTAAAATTGTCCAAATAGTTTGATTTCAGTGTCTAAACTTCTTCCCTGCATGCTCCTGAGCGTGTTCTGCGGATTAGATTTTGTCAAATGTCGACGAAATGCCGCCGGGATCAATTTCTACCTTAAATACCCATTTTTCGGTAAAGTCGCAACCTTTAAGCTCTAATCTATCGACTTGGCTTAGTGCTAGTAGGATTTGTCGTCATAAACGTCGTTGTGGACGTCTCCATCCAATCTGTTTTTCAAAAATCCAATTTTGAAATTTTGAGCTAAAAATAATGACCAAACTACCCCTATATCAGTTTTCGATCCGAAAATTTTTCCGAGCTTAGAACCGTCTTAGTTACGGCTTATGTTAACCTAGGAACCAAGTTTGATCGAAGAAAAATCGACCCTCCCAATTAAGGAAAGTGGCCGAGAGCTATACCAAGGGGGGAGGAAATCCGACTTTTTCGAAAACTTGTCTTAACGCGTTAGATTGTCGTACCACGGAGTTGTAGTGTTCCGTGTGACCCTAGGACTTATTGTTTGCTGAGTTTCTGACTCATTGTGATTGATTTCTGTGAAATTGCTTTAAGGTTCGTTTGAGGAATTCGGAGGACTTGAGGAGGAAGATTGTGAAGGAAAGACCAAGGAGCGAGCTGGAAAACCAACAGGTGAGGGCTACTCTCTGAATTACTAGATAATGCTTTAGGTGTCGACAAGTTCGACTTGATTTATGTGTTATGCACTTAATTGCTAAATGTCTGAATTGTTCTCTGAGGCTTCGGCCGACCTTGCTGAGTATTTGATGCCATGATATTGTGTGCTAAATGATTCACATGCTATGTGCTACATGGTTAACTTAGGATGTGTTGGAATATGCTGTTATGCTTTTGACTGAGCTGCTTTATTTATGCTATTCCACGTGCACCTGAGATTCTGAGGAGTGAGGATTGCGGGCAAGTCATGCCGAATTTTTATGAGATTTTGAGAAAGTTTAGAAGGACGAACGGAGTTCGGACCTTGTTATGTTTTAATGGATCGAGACCTTCTCAGGGAATTATTTGAGATTATGGGATCTCTGAAAACTCTTAGGAAGTATTATAAGATTAAATGAAATCTATTTTATCACGGAAATTCATAAGACATTAATCAATTTCTAAATCCTTTGAACAATAATAGCATCCTTAGATAAGAGCATAGAGCCTGAGTATTAGTTTGGAAATATGAGAAGTGTCGTCGAGTCCAAGTTTTGAGGAAATCTATGAGTTTCAAGTACATTCGTACTCCTTCGCTCGTTGAGCAGGTTATTGTTTGGCTATCTAAAGTTTAGCCGGAAACTATAAGTTTCCAAGTACTTCGGTACCTTTCGCTCGATGAGCAGTTTATTGTTTGGCTATCTAAAGTTTAGCCGGGAACCATGAGTTCCAAAGTATCTTCTTCTTTTGATTAATTCATTTTGTCGCAGAATCGACGTTTGCCTTAGGGTAGGCTTTTTAGAGACAATAAGTTAGCTAGAACACGTGACGACGTGTCGAGTGAGGTCGGAGACGTTGTTTGGCTAATCACTTGCATTCATGCACTCATTTTGAGGTTAATACACGGCGGATTACCGGACCTCGGTGGATTCCAAAATGGTCATAAGACCCGGATTTCCATATTTAGGACACTACGGTGGTCCTCAGTAGCAGACGGAATGGCAGACCTACGGGTTCACTGCTGATCTGACTACTTTTGTGTGGTGTAAGAGACGCCCGAGCGGAATGGTCCCACTTTGGCCGGTGTTAGGGCTGACTCGATGGTGTCCATCCTTCTTCCGGAATGCATTTTGTTACTCAGCATTGCATTTCATGCAACATACATGCTGACTTAGTTGCTGAGTGTGATTGGTACCTGTTTATCCTACTTGAGGCATGCTAATTGTTATCATGATCTTTATATTCATTGTGATATATGCAACCCTAGGATGTTATCCCTAAACGTATAAGCCTGAGAGGCTAAATAATTATTACCCTATATATCTGGTTTTATTATTTATATAATTCTTTGGAGTTGACCCTCGCGTCTTCTGTGTGTGTTTGGGCGGACTACGCCATTGTCAGTTGAGTATGGCGGACCGGTTCACGATGGTTCACCCTTCAGGGGAAACTAGGTTGAAGAAGCTTGATCAGGAGGACTACGGTTCAGGGGTGGTCGACCCTGCTGGCCACCGAGCGACTTACTCGAGATGGGACTAGTGTAGGAGTAGTGTCGATGCTCTGACCGTCATGCTTCAGTTTTGGGGACAGGGTAGTTTCCTACCGGTAGCTTTTTGTGTGGTTTCCTATGGAGATCACAGAGAGCTGGTTGGATCTAGGGGGTCTTCTCTTAGGCCGCTGGGCCAACTTGTTCTCAGATTTTGAGGTTTAGTGTTGCGGACACAATATTTTTACCTTGGTTTGTACTTTTGCCTACGGGCGTTACTCTCTTTTACTTTCCGTCACTGGAGGTTTACTCGTGACGTGGTTTACAACTTACAGTGGGGGCTGTAATCATATTGTATATTAGTTCTGTTATCTTCGTTTTAGAGTTTCATCTCTTTCTGTCTTTACTTACATTATCGAAAAAAAAATAATTCACGTTTTTCCGCTTAAGTTATTTCTTTGGTTACTAAAGTGACGCCACCGAAATCGGGGTGTTACAATTGTGGTATCAGAGCTTGTCGAGTCTTTCGGGAGTCTTTGGGGAATAGGTCTTCTGTGCTAGGTTGTGTGACTCTGTAAAGAGTAAAAATTGATTGTCTTCAAGCGATTTGTCGCTTAGAATTGATTGAAGTTATTGCTTAATCATATTGTATAGTATGTTAGATGCTATCTTATGATGAGTACTAACTGTTTGTTTGACTAAACATAGGATGGTAAGCCCTGACCGTATGGCGAAGGCAATAGCTACCATGATTGAGGCAATGATGAATCAGGCTGCTGAGGACGCTTACAGACGCGCTGAGGAGGCGGCACGTGAGCAACCTCAACCGCTAATCCAGGCGTCCAAGTACCAGCATAGTGGATTGGACCGAGCTGGAACTGGAGGACCAGTGAGATCAGGTTCTCAGGAGCACCGACGGTGGAAGCCATACCAGCATCCTGAGGGAAGAGACCCTATTCCAGGATCACGCAAGTCGACGACCACAACTATTGGCCAGGAGGCTGTGTCATGTTTCCGTTGTGGAAAGCTTGGACACTACGCCTTTCAGTGCTCAGTGACTGGACCACAATGCTTCAAGTGCAAACAACGTGGACATTTGGCCGTGAACTGTAGGACGTTCCAAGCGGGACCGTCTGACAACAAGATGAAGGGTAAACTTCCTGCCATATCTAAAGGGGCGAGGAAGCAAGTAACGTGTTACAGGTGCAAGAAGGTGGGGCACCACTCTAACAAGTGTCCAGACGGGAGACCTCTATGTTTCAACTGCAATCGCCCGGGGCATCAAGCCAAGGATTGCAATGTAACCAGGGTTGAGCCATCTGTGCCTACGGTAAGAGGAAGACATCCTGCTGCACGGGGAGGAGTCTATATCTCGTGCGGCGAGGGAGCTGGTCGACTAGTCAGAGGAGAGCGCACAAACGATGGTAACCTTCTAACTATTCTTTCTCATTCTAGTATAATACGCTCCATTACTCTCGTAGCACATGCGACGCACCAATTTTACTTAAATTGTTTAAGCATTGACTTTATAGTTATTACGCCTAATAATACTTTATTTGACCGTTGCTCGTGTTTAAACTATAGAAGTTACACGAGGTTTAGAATAACACGTTAAGCCTAGAAAGTAGTTTTGCACCGATGCGTTTAACAAGAAGCTAGAAGCTGAAGGATGAATCTCAGGGAGATTCCGTATGGATAGTATATGTATGATGTCGAGAGCGTGTAGTTCCGTAGCGGCATCATTGAGGATTTAATATCAAGATCTTTGTGACTGCTGGATGTTAGGAACTCATTGACTGTTCCAGTGGGTTTTTCTAAATCTTCACCTTCGATGTATTAGGCCTGATCAACTTAATATTGAGGGGGTGATATTCGGAATCAGAACTGGCAATGGACTTTGATAGATGGATTGGTAAGATTAATTTGATTGGATCGAGGATTAGTTGAGTTGGGAAGTAAAGTTTTTGTTAAGTAATTGATTTCCTTTGGGGAGGAGTTATAGTTTAAGAAATGGATATTCATTTAAGAAGTATTGAAGAATTAAAGGACATTTGAGGTCCAAACGTGGTGAAAGTTTAGGTTTTAAGTCTATGAATTCTTGTCTTAAGTGCGTAGGACTCAAGGTTTGTCAGGTTTTGATCGAGAGACTAAGTATCGGATTGATGGGAGGACGATCTAGTTACGGAAATAAAGAGTTAGTATTAAGATTAATACTTGAGGTTGTTATATGTGGACAAATTTCTTAGAGTCTAAGAGTGAATGGAACTTTGTTATGGAGTCCGATATTGCATGCTGGGGTTAGCAAGTGAATTTCACTAAGTTAAGTGAGGATTTAAGGGTTAAGATTGACCTTGGGAGGTGAAAATCATGTTCGAATCAGAGATTTAGTGGTGTTGGCATTAATGATTGTAGTTAAACCTCCGAATGTTGAGGGATCGGATGATAAAATGACTAGTTAAGTTTCCTGAGGTACAACTATGGTTTGATTTTCTAGGGAATAAGTTCGGATTTGGGGGAAGTGTTAAGGATTTTAGGTAATTGTAAAGTGGGTTGTGAATAAGTGAAGGTTGGTTTTATGGTTCAAGTAAGGGAAGTCTCGAAAAAGGGGAGATGACAATAATGGATTGTAAGATATTAAGATGGTGATTAGCTTATAAGTTGCTGATGAATGGATGTTAAAAGGGATTGGGTCTAGCGATGCACAAGGTATAAAGACTCACGTCGAGTTTTACTTTGAGTGATGACTAAGTAGAAGATTGATTTCATGGTGCGAATGAGGATAGTTACGAAGTTGGAATCGACGTTAATGGACTAGTAGATTCCAAGGGAATAGTTCGTCTATGAGTTATAGAGCGACCGAGTTAAGTTTTGAATCATGAGTGGAGATCACGAGGACAGGTTGAACATTCACTCTGGAATGCCAGAGGTGTACTGAGTTTAAGCCGAATTTTTGGACGAACAAAAGTAAAGGATCAAGTGGTTAAGGTTGTGCAATTGCACGTAGCGTCAACCAATGTTATTTCCAACATAGAACTGACACGAGTGGTCGAGCAGGACGACATAGAGCTTAAAGTACTTGTTTGACCAGAAGGAGTTGAACATGAGACAACGACGCTGGATGGAATTTCTCAAGGATTACGATTTTACCTTACAATACCATCCTGGAAAGGCTAATGTCGTTACTGATGCATTGAGCAGGAAGATGCATATCTCATCAATGATGGTTAAGGAGCTGCAACTGCTGGAACAATTTTGAGATTTGAGCTTAGATGTGAGAGCATCTGAGGGAGAACTGAAGTTTGGGACGATCAAGATCACCAATGGATTGATGGAAGAAATCCGAGACCAACAGTTACAAGATGAATTTTTACTCGGAAAATAAGAATTTAGTAATTCAGGGTAAGGACCCGGAATTCAAGGTAGGGAGTGACAATATCCTGCGATGCAAGGATAGAGTGTGCGTACCTAACAACCCTGACTTAAGGAGGTTGATTATGGACGAAGGTCACAAAAGCAAGTTGAGCATTCACCCTGGAATGAAAAAGATGTATCAGGACTTGAAGGTGAATTTTGGTGGCCAGGGATGAAGAGACAAGTGGCAGAATATGTAGCTGCATGTTTAATCTGTCAAAAGGCGAAGGTGGAACATCAGAAATCTTCGGGTATGCTACAAAGTTTGGATGTACCTCAATGGAAATGGGATAGCATATCGATGGATTTTGTCGTGGCGTTGCCAAGAACTCAAAAGGGATATGATTCGATTTGGGTAATCGTGGACCGATTGACTAAGTCAGCTCATTTCATACCTGTGAGAACTACGTACAACGTGGATAAGCTATCAGAGATTTATATAGCTGAGATTGTGCGACGTCATGGAGTGCCAACAAGTATCGTTTCCGATAGAGACCCGAAGTTTACTTCACATTTGTGGGGAGCTCTTCATAATGCTTTGGGAACGAGGCTGAGATTAAGTTCTGCTTATCATCCACAGACTGATGGGCAAACTGAGAGAACTATCCAATCATTGGAGGATTTGCTACGAGCTTGCGTGTTAGACAACAAGGGCAGTTGGGATACCCTATTGCCACTGATTGAGTTCACATACAACAACAGTTTTCATACGACCATAGGCATGGCACCGTATGAGGCTTTGTATGGCCGCAAGTGTAGAACACCTTTATGTTGGTATCAAGATGGAGAGAATTTGTTAGTAGGACCGGAACTTCTGCAACAGACAACTGAGAAGATTAAACAGATCAGAGAGAAGATGAAGGCTTCTCAGAGTAGACAGAAGAGCTATGCAGATCAAAGGCGCAGAACCCTGGAATTCGAAGAAGGAGATCATGTGTTTCTGCGAGTTACCCAGACTACAGGAGTTGGTCGAGCAATCAAGTCAAGAAAGCTTACGCCAAAGTTCATTGGACCTTATCAGATTACTCGTCGTGTAGGACCGGTAGTTTATCAGATCGCACTACCGCCTTTTCTATCAAACATTCACGATGTATTCCATGCGACACAACTGAGGAAGTATATTGCTGATCCGACACATGTTATCGAGCTGGATGACATTGAGTTGAAGGATAACTTGTCTTTCGAGACACCGCCAATCAGCATTGGTGACACAAGGATAAAGCAGTTGAGGGGAAAAGAGATCGAGTTAGTGAAGGTTATTTGGAACAAGGACACCGGCGATGCGACGTGGGAGCTGAAGGAAAAGATCAAGGAACAGTACCCAGAACTTTTTACTGACCCTTAAGTTTCGAGGTCGAAACTTTCTTTTTGGAGGGTAGTAATGTAAGGCCCAAGTTTTAACGCTTTGGATAAGTGAATAAAATAAAAGAGTTATTTGATTAAGATAAATTTGAGAAGGAAAAAGGTTCAGGAAAAGTCCAAGAATTTATCGAAGAACCGAAAGAGTTATAGCACGACTAACATACGCTTAATCCTAGGTCAAAGGTATTAGTGAATAGTTAATTTACGCTTTAGGACACGATGGAAACTAATTCCAAAAATCCTCAGAGAAATGTTAGAACTTCTCTTTTCCGTCCTTAAACAATCATTTCGATGCGAAATCCTGGAAAGTACGAACGTCAAATTCCAATTCTCGGAAGTTTGCCGAAACGGAATCCCTGATAGTTCGAGAAAACCTAAGATCGACAGACGATGAAGACTTTTTCTATTCGGAGCTGCAAAAGAAGATTCCACCCGCGTTCTCCTATTTCTCTCATCATTCCTAATCTTTCTTCAGAAGGAAGTTTTCTCATCCGACGATCACTGCAAAAAGTAGTTTTTCGGGATAATCCGACTTACACCGACTTATGCCGATTTTGGATCTTTTGGTTTAATTCCAAGAATCCTGTTTTGAGTTCTGGAATTCTGTCGCCAGAACCTATCTTAGAATGCGCAGAGGAACGCGCAGGAAAAATCGGAATCGCAAAAAAATCATTTTTCCGTTTTTTCCAAAACCTATAAATAGCTTGAAAATTAGATTTTTGCAAAAAAATACCCATTTTCCCTCCCCCAAAACCGTGAGCAGCTAGAGAGAAAGAGAGGATCCGGATTTTCGCGAATCTTTGCCCGTTTTCTTCACCGATCGTCGCTAATCGAAGACCTTGAGGTAGGTAAACTATATCTCACTTCTGATCGTCAGATCTGTCGACTTTTTCTATGTTTTTCTGAGCTCAAAGTTTGGAGCTTTTTGTAAAATTGTCCAAATAGCTTGATTTCAGTGTCTAAACTTCTTCCCTGCATGCTCCTGAGCGTGTTCTGCGGATTAGATTTTGTCAAATGTCGACGAAATGCCGCCGGGATCAATTTCTACCTTAAATACCCATTTTTCGGTAAAGTCGCAACCTTTAAGCTCTAATCTATCGACTTGGCTTAGTGCTAGTAGGATTTGTCGTCATAAACGTCGTTGTGGACGTCTCCATCCAATCTGTTTTTCAAAAATCCAATTTTGAAATTTTGAGCTAAAAATAATGACCAAACTACCCCTATATCAGTTTTCGATCCGAAAATTTTTCCGAGCTTAGAACCGTCTTAGTTACGGCTTATGTTAACCTAGGAACCAAGTTTGATCGAAGAAAAATCGACCCTCCCAATTAAGGAAAGTGGCCGAGAGCTATACCAAGGGGGGAGGAAATCCGACTTTTTCGAAAACTTGTCTTAACGCGTTAGATTGTCGTACCACGGAGTTGTAGTGTTCCGTGTGACCCTAGGACTTATTGTTTGCTGAGTTTCTGACTCATTGTGATTGATTTCTGTGAAATTGCTTTAAGGTTCGTTTGAGGAATTCGGAGGACTTGAGGAGGAAGATTGTGAAGGAAAGACCAAGGAGCGAGCTGGAAAACCAACAGGTGAGGGCTACTCTCTGAATTACTAGATAATGCTTTAGGTGTCGACAAGTTCGACTTGATTTATGTGTTATGCACTTAATTGCTAAATGTCTGAATTGTTCTCTGAGGCTTCGGCCGACCTTGCTGAGTATTTGATGCCATGATATTGTGTGCTAAATGATTCACATGCTATGTGCTACATGGTTAACTTAGGATGTGTTGGAATATGCTGTTATGCTTTTGACTGAGCTGCTTTATTTATGCTATTCCACGTGCACCTGAGATTCTGAGGAGTGAGGATTGCGGGCAAGTCATGCCGAATTTTTATGAGATTTTGAGAAAGTTTAGAAGGACGAACGGAGTTCGGACCTTGTTATGTTTTAATGGATCGAGACCTTCTCAGGGAATTATTTGAGATTATGGGATCTCTGAAAACTCTTAGGAAGTATTATAAGATTAAATGAAATCTATTTTATCACGGAAATTCATAAGACATTAATCAATTTCTAAATCCTTTGAACAATAATAGCATCCTTAGATAAGAGCATAGAGCCTGAGTATTAGTTTGGAAATATGAGAAGTGTCGTCGAGTCCAAGTTTTGAGGAAATCTATGAGTTTCAAGTACATTCGTACTCCTTCGCTCGTTGAGCAGGTTATTGTTTGGCTATCTAAAGTTTAGCCGGAAACTATAAGTTTCCAAGTACTTCGGTACCTTTCGCTCGATGAGCAGTTTATTGTTTGGCTATCTAAAGTTTAGCCGGGAACCATGAGTTCCAAAGTATCTTCTTCTTTTGATTAATTCATTTTGTCGCAGAATCGACGTTTGCCTTAGGGTAGGCTTTTTAGAGACAATAAGTTAGCTAGAACACGTGACGACGTGTCGAGTGAGGTCGGAGACGTTGTTTGGCTAATCACTTGCATTCATGCACTCATTTTGAGGTTAATACACGGCGGATTACCGGACCTCGGTGGATTCCAAAATGGTCATAAGACCCGGATTTCCATATTTAGGACACTACGGTGGTCCTCAGTAGCAGACGGAATGGCAGACCTACGGGTTCACTGCTGATCTGACTACTTTTGTGTGGTGTAAGAGACGCCCGAGCGGAATGGTCCCACTTTGGCCGGTGTTAGGGCTGACTCGATGGTGTCCATCCTTCTTCCGGAATGCATTTTGTTACTCAGCATTGCATTTCATGCAACATACATGCTGACTTAGTTGCTGAGTGTGATTGGTACCTGTTTATCCTACTTGAGGCATGCTAATTGTTATCATGATCTTTATATTCATTGTGATATATGCAACCCTAGGATGTTATCCCTAAACGTATAAGCCTGAGAGGCTAAATAATTATTACCCTATATATCTGGTTTTATTATTTATATAATTCTTTGGAGTTGACCCTCGCGTCTTCTGTGTGTGTTTGGGCGGACTACGCCATTGTCAGTTGAGTATGGCGGACCGGTTCACGATGGTTCACCCTTCAGGGGAAACTAGGTTGAGGAAGCTTGATCAGGAGGACTACGGTTCAGGGGTGGTCGACCCTGCTGGCCACCGAGCGACTTACTCGAGATGGGACTAGTGTAGGAGTAGTGTCGATGCTCTGACCGTCATGCTTCAGTTTTGGGGACAGGGTAGTTTCCTACCGGTAGCTTTTTGTGTGGTTTCCTATGGAGATCACAGAGAGCTGGTTGGATCTAGGGGGTCTTCTCTTAGGCCGCTGGGCCAACTTGTTCTCAGATTTTGAGGTTTAGTGTTGCGGACACAATATTTTTACCTTGGTTTGTACTTTTGCCTACGGGCGTTACTCTCTTTTACTTTCCGTCACTGGAGGTTTACTCGTGACGTGGTTTACAACTTACAGTGGGGGCTGTAATCATATTGTATATTAGTTCTGTTATCTTCGTTTTAGAGTTTCATCTCTTTCTGTCTTTACTTACATTATCGAAAAAAAAATAATTCACGTTTTTCCGCTTAAGTTATTTCTTTGGTTACTAAAGTGACGCCACCGAAATCGGGGTGTTACACGGACTACATGGATCGTGATTCGGTTAAGTGAAGCTCGTTTCTCTGTGCGATTTCTCTCAAGTTTTTCTTGATGGATCGTGATTTGGTTCCCGCGCGATTCGCAATTTGATTTTGAGAAGTTCAAGTTTATGTGAAAATTGGTGCGATTCAGAGGCTTGTGGTTGAATTCTCGGTTCGTCAACAGAGCCTGATGGAGCCATCTCGCCGACGACGTGGCATGGAACCAGAGCGAAGTTACATTTCTTCCCCGTGCACCGCGAGGTTTGATAGACATCGTCATGCAGAAGCACGTCGAGCGTTAAGTGGCGACTTGAAGATGCAAAATGAGTGTTTACAGGAGCAGTTGAGGTACTATCACCTCCGGCAGTGGAATCAAGAGGAGGAGGAAGCTGCGGCTACGGCCGGAACCAAGCCTTTCTCGGCGGCAGTACGAGAGGTGACTGTACCGGACGGCATGACGAACCTCGTGTCGGAGGCGTACGACGGACAAACCAGTCCAAAGGATCATCTGTCTCGTTTTGATGCGAAGATGGCGAAGTACGCGATTTCCGATGCTGTGAAATGTAGGATGCTTCCATCAACGTTTCGAGGCGCGGCAAAGGAATGGTTCACGAATCTGCCTCCAGGATCCATAGCTAAATTCCGCGATTTCTCATCAAAATTCCTGGACCATTTCTCTGCGAGGACGATCGAGGATCTGTTTGATATTCGGCAGGAGGAACGTGAAACCTTGAAGCAATATGTGACACGATACAATGCCATATCCGCGAAGTTCGAGGAATTGCAGCCACGCGTATGCGTGTGCGCTTTCAAAGGCGGTCTGTCCCGGGGAGAGTTTTATTGCGAGCTGAGTAGGGAGCTGGCATGCTCAATGGTGGGAGTCCACGCCCGAGCGTAGGACTACATCTTAAAAGAGGAAATTGAAGCTGGTCGCGAGTGTAAGACCTGGATTTTCAGAACAAGTTAAGTTTCCGACTCACACGTAGAATCAGTGTAAGCGTGACAGGAGTTTGACATTTGAGAAAGATTAATGAAGAAGAAAGTTCAGGAATTGCTTGAGGAATGTTGCGTAGTTGTTTTCGGAGTTAGTGCGAGTCGTCTGCACACCTGCCTTATGGCGAGCGTGTCCAGAATAGGCTATTTCGCTCTTAAAGCAACGTTTTGAGTGAGATTTCGAACTCTTGGAAAATTTAAAGTTTCTCTTTATTTTTCCATCGACCAGCGTTTCATTTCGGAACTCTGGACTGTACGCACGATAGGTTTAACTTTTCGGATGTCCGCCGACGCTAATTTCTTTGCTTCGAAACCTTAGTTTTGAGCGAAGGATGAAGACTTTTTCTATTCGGGACATCTAACGAAGATTCCGTCCGCGTTGCCAGACTTGTTTCGACATTTCCAATCTTTTTTCTGTTGGAAGTTTTGTCGTCTGAGCATCACAGCAAAAAGTAGTTTTTTCGGGATAGACTAACTTACACCGCTTTTGGCGTTTTGGATATCGTTTTTCCCAAATCCTAGATATTTGTTTTGAGTTCTGGAATTATGACGCCAGAATCTCTCTTAGAATTTCTCGGTGATCGTGCTGCAAAAATCGGAATCGCGAAATTTTCATTTTCCCGCGATTTCGCCTGCCTATAAATAGCTCAAAAAGCAAAAATTCCTTCATTTTCTTCCTTTTGTGGCTGAATTTCGTGGAGAGCAAGGGGGGAGGAGATTTTCGCGAAAACTTGACCAATCTTCGTGCAGTTCGTCCCTACTTCTAGGTATCGAGGTAACTATCATGAATCCTGCCTCTGATTTCTGTTTCTGCTGAGTTTCTGAAGTCGTTTCTGTGCTCTAAGTTTTGAGCTTTTTCTAAAATTGTCCGATTTCTCTGATTTCTCGCTTGGGTTATGTTCCTTATGTTCCCCTGAGTCTAAAACCTCTGTCAGTAAACTCTGATTGCGATTCAGTTGTCCAGGATCTAAAAAATTGACTCAAAACTCTTTTTGTCTCACATTTCGAAACTTTATTGTCGAAAAGACTTAATCTGACTTCGTGCCTTTAGGATTTGTTGTCACGGATGTCATGAGGATCGTTGCTGTCAAATTTGTTTTCAAAACTGATAACTTTGAAGTTTTGAGCCTTTATTTTGGACCAAAATGCCCCTGGATAGTCATATTTCGACCCGATTGTCCGAAAATTGTTCCGACAGTTTCTTTGCCTTAGTTTTATCCTAAAACTACCTTGTGAATTGATTTGATCAAAGAAAAAGAGCCGAAGCCCTTTTTCCTTTGAGGCCGTGGACTATTTCCTTTAGGGGGGAGTTTTTCGGTTTCGAAAACTTGTCTTTTCGTACCTGATTGTCCTATTCTGAAGCTTTAATGCTTTGTCTATCGTTTATGTATTGTTTTGCGATCGAACTAATCGATTTTGTTTGGATTATGCTTTGTTTTTCTCCGAGGTTCAGTTGAGGGAACTTTGGAAGACTCAGAGCAATTGTTTGAGGAGAACTTTGTTTGCGAAGCTGGAACAGCTCGAGGTTAGGGCAACTTACATATTAGCTATGATTGCATGATAGGCGTCGATAAATTCGACTTATTCTTTATCTGATGTTGTTTATGATGATGAGTTGATGTTATGATGCTTTTCCATAACTTGTGATATTGTGATATTGTTGGATTGTGCGTTTTGACGCGATTTCGGAGTGGAGATTCATTGATCTGGTGATCTTTGATATTTCGGGTTGGATGAGCAACCCTAGGCAAGTCCAAATGAGGGGTTTGAGACCTAGCCTGGTTGGTATTTGTTGGTTTACTTAGACTTTCCCCGGGAAACTTCTTTTGGGTGGTTGGTTTTCGGAAAACGTAGAAGGATTAGAATTTCGAAAACTAAAGACTTGGGAAACCTAGATTTTGAGAAATAAACTCATAACCTGACTAATCTGAATTGAAATCATTTTTATTAACGTTTAAGTATAGGAAAACTGAAGGGGAAAATATTTACGAAAGACGGGGAAAAGTCGACCTTTGTTGTGAGTTATTGGAATTGGGGAAAGCCACTAAGGTGAGCTATGGTGATGATTGAAAGTCACCGAGTACTTTACGTACTCTTGTTGATGGGGTTGTGTTGTATTGACCGACACTAATCCCTTGGGTTCTCTTGTTGTTGGAGCGGTGTTGTATTGACCGACACTTAGCGCTCTTGTTGTTTGGGCTGTGTTGTATTGACCGACACTAGACCCTTGTGTATTCTTGTTGGTGGAGCTGTGTTGTATTGACCGACACTTACTCCGAGTTGTGTTGTATTGACCGACACTAACTCATGGGTTTGTTGAGATTGGGTTGTGAGCTAAACACTTTCGTGGTAAGGGCGATTCGTTGTTTGGCTAACCACGTTGCATTCAATCGGGTGAATAACGGGAATGGTTCACCTGTGCATATCATGGTGAATAACGGGAATGGTTCACCTTGCATAAATGATGAATAACGGGAATGGTTCATCATATGGTGAATAACGGGAATGGTTCACCAAGGATGAATAACGGGAATGGTTCATCCAGGATGGATTTCATCCAGGATGGATAACGGGAATGGTCCATCCATAGTGAAGAACGGGAATGCTTCACTTGTGGCGAACGGGAACGCGTCACAAATCCGGATTCATATTGTGCATTTCACGCATACATTCATGCTGACTGAGACTGTGTGCTGTTTGTTTATTGAAGCAATGTTAGAGCCATAACATGCTAGGATTATTTATATGCTTATATAACAACTTATATATATACCCTGTCACATGTTGAGTGTATATGTACTTATTGCTGTGAGTTGACCCTAGCGCCTTGGCTTTGTTTGTATGTTTGTGTTTGGGCGGTCGGCCTGCTGCCAGATGTCGATGGCCGACTGGTTCTCGGTGGTCTCTCCCTCGGGGGGGGGATCAGATATGAGCTGCAGGATCGGGATGCCCCACCGCTTGGGTGATCGATGTTGCTGGTCACCGGGCGACGTATCGGGGAAGGGTCATGGAGGACCGGACTGACGAGCGTGGACGTCTGACGAAAGGAGTTCTATGGCGCATGGAGTTGAGCTTCAACTTGCCGACTTCAGATCGTTGTGGGTTTGGCACTGGGAGGTTAGGTTTGGGCAGGCGTCATGTTTTGTGTAGAGCTCTGATTCGTTTTGCTTTTGGGATCGGGTAGGTTTCCGACGCATGACTTTTCGTGTGGTTCTCTTACTGAGGGATCACAGTGAGTCAGTTGGACCATAGGGGTCTTTGCTTAGGCCATATTGAGGCCGACTTTCTCCTAGTGGTTTGTAATTATAATTTTCTCACTTACACTTCTGGGTCTGTATATATTTGCCTACGGGCACACTGCTTTGGAGTCACTGCGAGTGCGCGTGACATGGAGTGCAGCTGAGGCTGTACATGTATATATGTTGTATATCGGTTAGTTAGTTGTTGGGGTTTGTCTTTACTTTCTTATCACTTTGATTTAAAGGAAAGAAAACAAAAAAAAAAAATTACCTGTTTTCCGCGTAAAGTTTATTTTTGGTTACTAAAGTGACACCTGGAATTCGGGGTGTTACATTGTGGTATCAGAGCTTAGTCGAGTCTTTTGGGAGCCTTTGGGGAATAGGTCTTCTGTGCTAGGTTGTGTGACTCTGCAAAGAGTGAAAATTGATTGTCTGCAGAGCGATTTTCGCTCTAATTGTTTGCGTTACTACTTAATCGGATTGAGTGGTTTGTCTAGTGCTACCGTATGGCTAGTACTAATCGGACGTTTGATGAGATATAGGATGGTGGACCTTAACCGGATGGCGGGGGCAATAGCTACACTGATTGAGGCAATGATGAACCAGGCTGCGGAAGACGCTTATATGCGCGCTGAAGAGGCTGCACGTGAGCATCACCAACGATTGATGGCGACGGCGATGTATCAACAAAGAGGAATGAACCGAACAGGAGCTGGGGGACCAATAAGGTCAGGATCTCAAGGCTACAACAGAAGGGAGAGCTACCATCAGTGGGGACCGTATCAGCGTTTCAAGGGAAGAGATCTTATCTCAAGAGTCTACAAACCAACGACTGCTGATACTGGAGGGGAGCCAGTTGGTGACAAAGGTGTGACATGTACTCGTTGTGGAAAGTTTGGGCATTTTGCTAACAAGTGCTCAGTGACTGGATGGGGATGCTTCAAGTGTAACCGAGAGGGGCATCTAGCTGTGAACTGCAAGACACCCCAGGAGGAAACGTCTGATAGTAAGATGAAAGGGAATGATGCTACCGAAGGGACAGGAAACAAGACTTCGGGAAGAGCAGTGACGTGTTACAGGTGCAGGGAAGTAGGGCACTATGCTAGTAAGTGCAAGATCAAGGGAAAACTATGCTTTAATTGCAACCAACCGGGACATTTCTCCAGAGATTGTAAGGCACTCAAGGGCGAATCATCAAGGAATGTTGGGAAAGGAAAACAACTTGCTACAGAGGAAAGGATTCATATCAAGGAAGGAGCAAGAGTTTAGGAGTCGAACGAGGAAGAACGTGGGAACGATGGTAATATTTTAATTGTTCTCGTATTCTAGAATAACTTACTCTTTTATATTCAAGCGAGTGTGACGTGCCTAACTTGTATTTACTACTTAGACTATGATCCTATGATTATTATCCCTAGTAGGACCTTATTCGAAGTTGCTCGTGATTTAACTATAGAGGTTACACGAGATCTAGAATGGCACGCGGAGCTAGGGAGTTGTTTTACCGAGGCGTCGATAAGGAAGCTAGGACCTCAGGGGAATTCCTTATGGGTACGATACGTAGGATTTTAGGGCGTTTAGTTTTGAAGCGGATTCGATGGAGGATCTTTCGGCAAAAGGATTCATTCGACCAAGTGTATCACCGTGGGGAGCGCCAGTGTTGTTAGTCAAGAAGAAGGACGGAAGGTCGAGATCGTGGGTGGATTATCGACAATTGAACAAGGCGACGATCAAGAACAGATACCCGTTGCCGAGGATAGATGATTTGATGGACCAACTACGAGGGGCTACCGTATTTTCCAAGATAGATTTGAGGTCAGGCTATCGTCGGATCAGAGTGAAGATTGAGGATATACCGAAGACTGCTTTCAGGACACGTTAAGGACACTACGAGTACCTAGTGATGCCGTTTGGAGTGACGAATGTACTTGCTGTTTTCATGGATTACATGAACCGCATCTTTCAGGAGTTCTTAGATCGGCGTGTGGTGGTGTTTATTGAGGACATATTGATCTATTCGAAGGACGCGAATAAACATGAAGGACATTTGCGCCAAGTTTTACAATTGTTGAGAGAGAAAAAGCTATATGCGAACCCTTCCAAGTGTGAATTCTGGCTGGAGGAAGTCAATTTCTTAGGCCATGCTATCTCGAAGGAGGGCATAGCTGTGGATCCGGCGAAAGTGGAGACTGTTTTGGCTTGGGAGCAACTGAAGATGGTGACAGAGATCAGAAGTTTTGTGGATTTAGCTGGATATTATAGACGCTTCATTGAGGGATTTGCCAAGATTGTTGGACCTTTGGCTCAACTGACGAGGAAAGATTAACCTTTTACATGGATTGAGGGTGTGTGGTTCCGTAGCAGAATCGTTAGGAACTTGATATCAGGATATTTGTGGTTACTGGATGTTAGGAACTCATTGTCTGTTCCAGTGGGTTTTCTAAATTTCCACCTTCGATGTATTAGGCCTGATCAACCTAATATTGAGGGGGTGATATTCGGAATCACAGCTGGTTATGGACTTTGATAGAAGGACGGGTAAGATGAATTTGAATTGATTGAGGATTAGTCGGATTTGGGAGGAAAGTTCGTGTTAAGCATTTGATTGTAAAAGATTAAGATTTGAATCTGTGGAAGTCGATGAGTGTCGTATAGACATTGATTGGTTAGTTCGTGTGATTACTCCAAGTAGAGGTAGACCAAGTCAAGAGATTTAGTGCTGGAAAAGTATTAAGTAGTTTCTCGGAAGTTATGAAGTTATAGGTTATGTGATTGCTGAGTGGAATTGTTAGAGACTAAATAAGTTGGATTTAATCAGGTTTTAGATGATAGCTTGATGGTAGCAAGAGTGAGAAGAATTAACTCTGAACTAGATTGTTATAGTCGAGTTCGAGGAATAAGTTTTGCTAAGCGTTTGATTAATATGTGGAGACATTATAGTCTTAAGAGATGAATTTTCGCTTGAAAAGTGTTGAATTAATGATTAAGTTGGAGAAAGAAAGTTTTAGCATAAGTTGAATACTTGAGGTTGTTGATATGGATTCCAAAGAAATATGCTGAGATTACTAAGTGAGATATACTAAGTTGGATTGAAATCTTAGGGTTAAGATTGAATCTTGAGAGCCGAGAATCACGTACGAGTAGGAGATCTTATGGTTGTAGGTGTGACAATAGGAGTTGAATCTTAGAAGATTGAAGACCTGAAGGTGAGTTTCGGGTTAAGACCATTGAGGTGTAGTATAAGAGAGATCTTGAAGTAAGGGAATTCTGGGTTGTGTGGAGTGTTAAGGTTGGTGATCGATTGATGTTGATTATGAGGTTGCGGACATCATGACCATGTGATAAGATTTGAATGATGTTAGCATAATAAGTTATGATTATGGATAGCGGGATCAAGTGGTGAGTGTGGAAGCATGACGACACTTATCAGGTCGTTTGGGTAAGTGAAGGAGTTATAGTTTTTAAGAAACGGATATTCATTTAAGAAGTATTGAAGGATTAAAGGTCATTAGAGGACCAAACTTGGTGAAGGTTTAGGTTTTAAATCTATGAATGGTTGTCTAAGGTGTGTAAGACTCGAAGTTTGTAAGAATTTGATTGAGAGATTAAGAAGTTGATTGATGAGATGGTGATTGAGTCACAAAAAGGAAGGTGTTAGTATTAAGATGAATACCTGAGGTTGTCATATTTTGACAAGTTTCTTAGAGCCTAAGAGTGAATGAAACTTTGTTATGGATTTTGATGGTGCATATTACGGGTAACAAGTGAATTTTACTAAAGTTGAATGAGAATCCTAGGGCTAAGGTTGACCTAGTGAGCTGAGATTCCTGTACACATAAGAGATTTGGTGGTGTTAGCGGTTACGATAACAGTAAAATCTCAGAATGTTGAAGGATTGGATGATAAAATGGCTAGTTAAGTCCCTTGAGGTATAGTTATGATTTAATCTTCTAGAGGATAAGTCTCGATTTGTGCGAGGTGTTAGGGATTTCAGTAAGTGTAAATAGGTTTGAGTGAGGGAAGTTCTAAGGAAGAAGACGATAATACTGGATTGTTAGATATTAAGAAGAGGATTATCTTATAAGTTGTTGATAAATTGATGTTGAAGGGGATAAGATTAGTGAAGGACAAGAAATAAGGACATAAGTCGAGTTTTAATTCGAATGGTGACTAAGTAGAAGATTGATTTCATGGTGCGAGTGATGATAGTTACGAAGTTGGATGTGACATTAATGGACTATTAGATTCCAACGCAATATTTCGTCTAGAAGTTATCGAACGAACAAGTGGAGTTTTGGACTGTAGATGAAGACCACGAGGACAAGTTGAGTATCTACTTTGAGATGACAGAGAGGCACTGAGTTTAAGAAGAATTCCGGACGACCGAAAGTAAAGAAGTAAGTGGCTAAGGTTGTGCGACTGCACGGAGTGCCAACCGGTATCATTTCAAGCAGAGGTCCGACGCAAGTAATCGAGTCAGACGACATGAGGTTGAATGATGTTTTGTCTTTTGAGACGCCGACAGTTAGCAATGGGGATAGAAGAGTGAAACAGTTAAGGGGAAAGCAGATTGCTTAAGTAAAGATTATGAGGAACAATGACACAGGCACTACTACATGAGAATTGGAAGATAAGATCGAGGAACTGTATTCCGGACTTTTCGCAGAACTCTGAGTTTCGAGGACGAAACTTTCTTTTTGGAGGGGAGTATTGTAAGACCTGGATTTTCAGAACAAGTTAAGTTTCCGACTCACACGTAGAATCAGTGTAAGCGTGACAGGAGTTTGACATTTGAGAAAGATTAATGAAGAAGAAAGTTCAGGAATTGCTTGAGGAATGTTGCGTAGTTGTTTTCGGAGTTAGTGCGAGTCGTCTGCACACCTGCCTTATGGCGAGCGTGTCCAGAATAGGCTATTTCGCTCTTAAAGCAACGTTTTGAGTGAGATTTCGAACTCTTGGAAAATTTAAAGTTTCTCTTTATTTTTCCATCGACCAGCGTTTCATTTCGGAACTCTGGACTGTACGCACGATAGGTTTAACTTTTCGGATGTCCGCCGACGCTAATTTCTTTGCTTCGAAACCTTAGTTTTGAGCGAAGGATGAAGACTTTTTCTATTCGGGACATCTAATGAAGATTCCGTCCGCGTTGCCAGACTTGTTTCGACATTTCCAATCTTTCTTCTGTTGGAAGTTTTGTCGTCTGAGCATCACAGCAAAAAGTAGTTTTTTCGGGATAGACTAACTTACACCGCTTTTGGCGTTTTGGATATCGTTTTTCCCAAATCCTAGATATTTGTTTTGAGTTCTGGAATTATGACGCCAGAATCTCTCTTAGAATTTCTCGGTGATCGTGCTGCAAAAATCGGAATCGCGAAATTTTCATTTTCCCGCGATTTCGCCTGCCTATAAATAGCTCAAAAAGCAAAAATTCCTTCATTTTCTTCCTTTTGTGGCTGAATTTCGTGGAGAGCAAGGGGGGAGGAGATTTTCGCGAAAACTTGACCAATCTTCGTGCAGTTCGTCCCTACTTCTAGGTATCGAGGTAACTATCATGAATCCTGCCTCTGATTTCTGTTTCTGCTGAGTTTCTGAAGTCGTTTCTGTGCTCTAAGTTTTGAGCTTTTTCTAAAATTGTCCGATTTCTCTGATTTCTCGCTTGGGTTATGTTCCTTATGTTCCCCTGAGTCTAAAACCTCTGTCAGTAAACTCTGATTGCGATTCAGTTGTCCAGGATCTAAAAAATTGACTCAAAACTCTTTTTGTCTCACATTTCGAAACTTTATTGTCGAAAAGACTTAATCTGACTTCGTGCCTTTAGGATTTGTTGTCACGGATGTCATGAGGATCGTTGCTGTCAAATTTGTTTTCAAAACTGATAACTTTGAAGTTTTGAGCCTTTATTTTGGACCAAAATGCCCCTGGATAGTCATATTTCGACCCGATTGTCCGAAAATTGTTCCGACAGTTTCTTTGCCTTAGTTTTATCCTAAAACTACCTTGTGAATTGATTTGATCAAAGAAAAAGAGCCGAAGCCCTTTTTCCTTTGAGGCCGTGGACTATTTCCTTTAGGGGGGAGTTTTTCGGTTTCGAAAACTTGTCTTTTCGTACCTGATTGTCCTATTCTGAAGCTTTAATGCTTTGTCTATCGTTTATGTATTGTTTTGCGATCGAACTAATCGATTTTGTTTGGATTATGCTTTGTTTTTCTCCGAGGTTCAGTTGAGGGAACTTTGGAAGACTCAGAGCAATTGTTTGAGGAGAACTTTGTTTGCGAAGCTGGAACAGCTCGAGGTTAGGGCAACTTACATATTAGCTATGATTGCATGATAGGCGTCGATAAATTCGACTTATGCTTTATCTGATGTTGTTTATGATGATGAGTTGATGTTATGATGCTTTTCCATAACTTGTGATATTGTGATATTGTTGGATTGTGCGTTTTGACGCGATTTCGGAGTGGAGATTCATTGATCTGGTGATCTTTGATATTTCGGGTTGGATGAGCAACCCTAGGCAAGTCCAAATGAGGGGTTTGAGACCTAGCCTGGTTGGTATTTGTTGGTTTACTTAGACTTTCCCCGGGAAACTTCTTTTGGGTGGTTGGTTTTCGGAAAACGTAGAAGGATTAGAATTTCGAAAACTAAAGACTTGGGAAACCTAGATTTTGAGAAATAAACTCATAACCTGACTAATCTGAATTGAAATCATTTTTATTAACGTTTAAGTATAGGAAAACTGAAGGGGAAAATATTTACGAAAGACGGGGAAAAGTCGACCTTTGTTGTGAGTTATTGGAATTGGGGAAAGCCACTAAGGTGAGCTATGGTGATGATTGAAAGTCACCGAGTACTTTACGTACTCTTGTTGATGGGGTTGTGTTGTATTGACCGACACTAATCCCTTGGGTTCTCTTGTTGTTGGAGCGGTGTTGTATTGACCGACACTTAGCGCTCTTGTTTGTTTGGGCTGTGTTGTATTGACCGACACTAGACCCTTGTGTATTCTTGTTGGTGGAGCTGTGTTGTATTGACCGACACTTACTCCGAGTTGTGTTGTATTGACCGACACTAACTCATGGGTTTGTTGAGATTGGGTTGTGAGCTAAACACTTTCGTGGTAAGGGCGATTCGTTGTTTGGCTAACCACGTTGCATTCAATCGGGTGAATAACGGGAATGGTTCACCTGTGCATATCATGGTGAATAACGGGAATGGTTCACCTTGTATAAATGATGAATAACGGGAATGGTTCATCATATGGTGAATAACGGGAATGGTTCACCAAGGATGAATAACGGGAATGGTTCATCCAGGATGGATTTCATCCAGGATGGATAACGGGAATGGTCCATCCATAGTGAAGAACGGGAATGCTTCACTTGTGGCGAACGGGAACGCGTCACAAATCCGGATTCATATTGTGCATTTCACGCATACATTCATGCTGACTGAGACTGTGTGCTGTTTGTTTATTGAAGCAATGTTAGAGCCATAACATGCTAGGATTATTTATATGCTTATATAACAACTTATATATATACCCTGTCACATGTTGAGTGTATATGTACTTATTGCTGTGAGTTGACCCTAGCGCCTTGGCTTTGTTTGTATGTTTGTGTTTGGGCGGTCGGCCTGCTGCCAGATGTCGATGGCCGACTGGTTCTCGGTGGTCTCTCCCTCGGGGGGGGATCAGATATGAGCTGCAGGATCGGGATGCCCCACCGCTTGGGTGATCGATGTTGCTGGTCACCGGGCGACGTATCGGGGAAGGGTCATGGAGGACCGGACTGACGAGCGTGGACGTCTGACGAAAGGAGTTCTATGGCGCATGGAGTTGAGCTTCAACTTGCCGACTTCAGATCGTTGTGGGTTTGGCACTGGGAGGTTAGGTTTGGGCAGGCGTCATGTTTTGTGTAGAGCTCTGATTCGTTTTGCTTTTGGGATCGGGTAGGTTTCCGATGCATGACTTTTCGTGTGGTTCTCTTACTGAGGGATCACAGTGAGTCAGTTGGACCATAGGGGTCTTTGCTTAGGCCATATTGAGGCCGACTTTCTCCTAGTGGTTTGTAATTATAATTTTCTCACTTACACTTCTGGGTCTGTATATATTTGCCTACGGGCACACTGCTTTGGAGTCACTGCGAGTGCGCGTGACATGGAGTGCAGCTGAGGCTGTACATGTATATATGTTGTATATCGGTTAGTTAGTTGTTGGGGTTTGTCTTTACTTTCTTATCACTTTGATTTAAAGGAAAGAAAACAAAAAAAAAAAATTATCTGTTTTCCGCGTAAAGTTTATTTCTGGTTACTAAAGTGACACCTGGAATTCGGGGTGTTACAGCGAGCAGAGGTTTGGGGAAGCTGGCCGGTTCATAAGGAAGAATATGGGACAACTACTCCGCCCGAAAACGAGGGATAGAAAGCATTGGTGCCCTCGCCGAGAAGCGAAGGTAAGCCAGCGAATGAGGTCGCAGGGATGATCAAACAAGGAGTTAGCAAAGTTACTTCTCAAGGCGGAAATTGAGAACATGAACAGAGTCGGCGAGCGCAGAAAGGACCCCAGAAGCGAGGCGAGGAATCCGCCGAGGTGGTGTGAGTACCACAACCTAGAGGGCCATTACACCATCGATTGTTTCATGCTGAAGGGTTGAATCAGGCAGCTGATCAGGGCGAAACGGCCGCAAGAGGCGAAGGGGAAGGAATTTGAAGAAGTTGATAGCGGCAAGGGCGGAGGAACGGTTGAAGCAACGAACACAATCGCTGGAGGTTTCGAAGTTTGCAACGACGTATCGGCGGCGGGCCGGGAGACATTGAGGGCGACAACATCGGTACAGGTGTATCCAAAACCATTTGGGTGCCCACATCCAGACATAGTGATATCAACCGCGGATTTCAAGGGAGTCAAGGCCTATACGGACGATCCGTTAGTAGTAATGGTAAGAATAAAAGGTTTCAATGTACAGAGGGTGCTTTTAGACCAGGGCAGGTCGGCGGATATAATCTATGAGGACGCATTCAGACAGATGGGGCTGACGGACGAGGATTTAAAGCCATACACGGGAAGTTTGGTAGGTTTCTCCGGGAAGCAAGTTCAGGTACGTGGCTACATAGAGTTGGATACAGTTTTCGGAGTGGGTGAGGATGCCGAGCTCTTAAGGATAAAATATCTGGTCCTACAAGTCGCGGAAGCTTATAACGTCATCATAGGGCGAGGTACCTTAAATTGCCTCCATGCAGTGATATCTACGGCCCACCTTGCGGTAAAGTATCCCCTACTTTGCGGAAGGATAGGGAAACTGGTAGTACACCAAAAGGGGGCGAGGAAGTTCCATAGCCATTGCCTCAACCTGTATGGCAGAAAAAGGAGCTGGCGACGGGCATAGGTGCCACGAGATTGGGACGTCTGAAGGTGGCGAAGTTGAACAGGAGCGTTTGGGAGCACAGAGCCAGAGCGACGACGACGAAAGGAAGGGGAGGAATCAGGGCGAAGAATCCCGTAGGATAGGGGAAGGCAAGATCTACGCTCAAAAAGATAATGAGTGGTATGACGAGAACTGGGACATGAACGCTACCAGTAGAGGAATACTGGCAATCGAGCCCAGACTCACCAAGGAACAAGAACAACGCTTGAGTGAACTAGTAGAAGATAACGTTGACCTCTTCAATTGGGGGAAAAAAGGAACCGTTTGTGGGGAGCAGCCTGCATTTTCTTGGTCCCCTCGGAAGGCAGGAAAGGGAGAAACTCATCGTCAGACCTGGAATGAAGGAAAGAAAAGAGCAGAAGGAAGGGGTAACAAGAGGGAGGGCGAGCAACAAAGGGATGGGGACAGAAGACCAACGAAGTCAGCTCGGCCCGCCAATCGCGAGGAAGGACAGGGACAGATCCCTCGCCACGGCAGAGAAGGCAAAGAAGGCGAGGAAGACAGGATGCTGGGAGTAATACTCTGATTGAAAAGGAGACCAAAAAGCAAGGACCAAAATAAAGATGCACTCTTTTTCTCCAACACGGGATTTTTTTAACGAGGCATCCCTCGATGTAAAAATTTAAACAAATCAAATACAAAAGGATATTCTTAGCAATACTCATAACTATCGAACTGAGATGGCAGCCTGGTGGGAAAAATTCCCTAAAGGTGGCGATCCCAACACGACCTTGATGTCTGGGGATCGCTCCGGAAAGTCCGGCGCTGACCGTAGCCCATGCAGGCGACATGTCCGGATGAGCTTCCTGTCGCCACCCGTTGGCGGCGTGCACGAATAAAGCTCCTTATCCAAAGAACCTCCCTGAAATTTGGGCGAGTCGAGTCTTCCTGAAACGCGGGAAGCATTTTTAACTAGGCCAAAAGTCTCGGGTAAACTCATATGGCCATTGGGCCCCGAGCAACTGTAAGTCCCCACCTAATAAGGCTGGAGGGGCCGCACCTGCTCTTACGGGAAATATTGGTGCGAACAAAAGCCTCGGTAAAATACCGAGCGAAAGTCCTAGTTATACGTAGAAAACTCTCGAAAAATTACTCACGCAAAACTGGGAGACTAGCACTGAAAACACGTGCTAAGTGGCGATCAACGAAAGACGAAGATAAGTAGCGGGCCGCCCGCCTCGCCCGCTTAACTATCCTTCGCTCATTTAATTATTCATTTATTCCTTCATTTATCTGTTTGTGTCGTGACGATTTACTAACTTGGTTATTTGTTTGCTCGTATGATGCATAATGATGCACGTCAAAACAATTCAGGAAACAAAACTTTTATTCAAATATTTGACTTTATACATTCAAAAGGGAGGGTCCCCTCTCATTTTCCTACATTCTTTGCGTTGCTCTGTCCTCTCATGCTCTAAACGGTATTGCCTGTACTCTAGGTTGCACAGTCTTTGGCTCAGCTCCAGCTTCTCAGGGCCTTCTTTCGCCGTCTCCAGAGCTGTTTTCACTGCTCCTATCTCCTCCAGCAGATCCAGCTCCCGCCGGAAGAGCTCTTGAATCTTCTCCACGAAGCAAAGGAAATTTCTGAGGATAGCGTCCATCTCTGGCCTCAAATCCATTCCCAGCAGCTTGTTGGTCAGGTCGTAAACGTTGGGATCCTCCGGATGCCTAACGTTGATGAAAAGATCTTCATCAAAAGCTTTCTTTCTAAGCTCTTCCAAACAGGCAATGTAGGATACTATTTCCTTGAAGTTTTAGAAAACAGATGAGATGTGAAGATTGTTGCGTTTCGGTTCTTATTTATAAGCCCGATTCAGTCTCCGAAGTTATTGCTGGAGTAGTTTCTCGAGGAGTTTTTCTTAGAAAAGGAGCGACTTGCAATAAAGGCTTGAGCGTTCGTGGCCGGTGGTCAACAGTAAACCGTTGGAACATGGAAAAGAAGCACTTGGGCGGACGTTTGAAATTCCCTAAGAGGAACGTCCCGCATAGTTTATCTCCCGGTGGGAGGCGTACAATTAAGACTCATAGCAAAAGCGGTAAAAACTTGGGGTTCTCATTAAAAAAAAAAAAGAGGGGAGAGACCCTTGGTACAAAGATAACAAAGATAATCTAAGGACTCCTAACATTTTGGGTTGGCTCTACGTGTTCTTCCGTCCGGAAACGCTCGACGACGAAGCCTGGAGGATCGTCGGGCCCGACCAATCCTGTGGGTGTAACCCTCTTAAATGCCCCCATCTGGCTGAGATCAATCAGAGGATGGAGATGTTCGACTTGGGCTTTGGCGAGGAAGAAGCCTTGGCCGTGTGAGACCCAAGTTTTCAAGTTTGGAATAAACCGAATAAAATTCCTTTTCACGATTAATTTGAGGTAACGTGAAGGAAAACCTGAACAAGTGTCTATTGAATGGAATAAATTTGTGAAGGAGAAAGTTCAGGAAAAAGATAAGGATGGTATCCAAGTCGATAAAAGTTATAGCACGATTAGTATTCGCTTAAACCTAGGTCAAAAACGCTAGTAAATAGCTAATTTACGTTTTAGGTCACGATGGGACTTAATTCCAAAAGTCTTTAGAGGAATGTTAGAATTTCTCTTATTCCTTTCCATGACAAGCGTTTCGATACGAAACCCTAGAATATATGAAGGCCAAATTCCAATGCTCGGAAGTTTGCCGAAACCGAAACCCTGATAGTTTAGAAACCCTAAAATCAACGGACGATGAAGACTTTTTCTATTCGGAGCTTCAAATAAAGATTTCATCCGCGTACGCCCACTCTAATCGACGTTCCAAATCTTTCTTCAGAAGGAAGTTTCTGCATCCGAGGTCAAAACCATAAAGTGCATTTTATGCCGGTACACATTAAAAACAAGCCTCGAAAACCAAAAATCATACTGATATTTCTTTGGAGAATTAGAAGATTCAGCGGGCAGAATATCGTGTCTAAAATACGTTGGAATCAGTAGGAAAAATCAGAATCACGAAATTTTCATTTTTCCGCGTTTTCCATTTCCTATATATAGCTTGAAATGAAAAAAAAAACACAAAAAAATCACAAACACACACACACGGCCGTGGGCTTCCAAGGGGGAAGGAGGAAAAGTGATTTTTCCAATTCTTGACCGATCGTCGTTCCGTTCGTTGCTACGCGTAGACATCGAGGTACTGATGCTATTCCTTACTTCTGATCGTCAATTCTGTCGCTTTTCTCTATGTCTTTCTGTGCTCAAAGTTTTGAGCTTTTTGTAAAACTGTCCAAATAAGCTGATTTTGGTGTCTAAACTTATTGCCTACGTGTTTTAGAGCGTGAATATCCGGTTGTTTTCTGCTGAATGTCGCCGAAATGCCGCCGGGATCAATTTATGTTGGAAAAACCCATTTCTGGGTAAAGTTCCGTTCTTTAAGCTGAAAATTCACGACTGAGCTTAGCTTTAGAAGGATTAGTTGTTATAATGTCGTTAGGATCGACCCCGTCTAATTTGTTTTTCGAAATTCTGATTTTGATCTTCCGAGCTAAAAATATTGACCAAAATACCCCTGCGACAGTTTTCGACCCGATAATTTTTCTGAGAGTTTCCCTGGCCTAGATATCGTCTAAGAATACCTAGGAATTGATTTAGATCGAAGAAAAAGTTCGAAAACCCTATTTTCCATAGTGGCCGAAACCTATTTGCTTGGGTACCGTGTCCAAAAATAATTTTTGGGTCTCTACGACCTGAGCCATTGCGTAGCTCTTTCAATTGTCGAAATTTTGGCTCCGGTTTCGTGTTATTCTGAGTTCTGTAGCTCGAGTTATGCACGTTTTAGCGAATAAAGTGTTTTTGTACAAAACTTGAATCGAGTCAAAACTCATCCATTCGGGGAAAGCCCTTCCATTCATGCCTAAATGTTGTACTCTGAAGCTTCTTGAGCTTTGTCGAACATTAGTTAGGATTGTTTCGACTGTATCGACTTGGTTTGATTCATTATTGCTTTGTTGCTCAAAGGTTCGATTGTGGAAACTTTGGGATTGACTGAACAAGCTTGTGAGCGAGACCTACACCGCGAGACTGGAACAACTCGAGGTGAGGGCAACTTACTTACTAGCTATTTGTATTTTAGGCGTCGATGAATTCGACTTGATTTATTGTTATGCACTTGATTGTGTTTGACTGGGAAAAATGTTTTCTGAGGCTACGGCTGACAATTGATAATCATTTATCGAGTGGGTACGGGTGCGGGTATGGGTACTATAGTACCCACCCCTGAGATTGATTCACATGCTATGTGCTAAATGGTTAATCTAGGACGTGTTGATATATGTGCCATGACTGTTGGATTGTGTTACTTTGATTATGAAATTACACATATATCTGTTGTACGTCAGAGAGGATAACGGGCAGTTATGCCCAATTTATCATGAGATTTTGGAAAAGTTTGATGGGACGAATCGAGGTTCGGACCCTTATTATTTTAGTGGATCGAGATCTTCTCTGGGAGTTACTTGGGATGATGGGCTTTTAAACTCATAAGATTAGAGATAAAACTAAATGAAAACTATTTTACAAGGAAAATTCATAATACATTAAACAACATCTGAACCCTTTAAATAATGATAACAATGTCAGATGAAAGCTTAGGGCTTGGATGTTAGTTTTGGAAAATGAGAAGTGTCGCTGAATCCAAGTTTTGGGGAAACCAATAAGTTTCCAAGTACATTGGTACTCCTTCGCTCTTTGAGCAGTTTATTTAGCCAACCAAAGGATGAGCCGGGAATCTTCACTGAGGCGTGAGACTTTGTGAAAGCATGGGACTTCACTGAGGCGTGAGACTTCGTGAAAGGCTGCAAATTCACTGAAGCGTGAGACTTCGTGAAAGCAAAAACTTCACTAAGGCGGGAGACCTTGTGGAGACGGGAACCTTCGCTGAAGCGGGAGACTTTGCGGAGGCGTGCAGACTCACTGAAGCGTAAGACTTCGTGAATGCGCGAAAATTCACTGAAGCGTGAGACTTCGTGTATGCGTGAAAATTCACTAAAGCGTGAGACTTCGTGAAAGCGTAAGACTCCATTGAAGCGTGAGACTTCATGGAAGCGTGAGATTTCATCGTCGTTTACCATAGGGCAAACGACAGGGAACATTTGTTTAGTTAGACACTTGTGCGTTGGGAGGGCGATACATTTTTTGAATAACCTTATCACCTAACTTCATATGTTGAGATTTTGATGATTTGATATTGGTGAACTTTGTCATGTTATTTGTTGAATTGTTGAGATATTGAATATTGTGTTGTTACTAGAGATCTGATAACATGTTATGTATATACCTTAGAGTAGACGATACAGAACTTATATGTATATATACAACCTATATATATATATACCCCTTAATTCATCACATGTTGCTTGTATTATCTATTATATCCTGTGAGTTGACCCTCGCACCTTGGATTTGTTTGTATGTTTATGTTTGGGCGGTCGGCCTGCTGCCAGGCGTCCGTCAGCCGGTTCGTGATGATTCGTTGTGCGGGAAAGACCCGGAGCGAAATGACTATTACTGAAGCCTTCGACGAGGACCCGGACTTCATGCCTGATCGAGGAAGGGTCGATGATAGTAGTGTGGGTTATGGGTGGTTAGAGTCTTTTGAGCTGGTTGTTGCTGTCATAGCTCTGATTCGTCATTTGTACTTTTGGGACCGGGTAGTTTCCGACAGGTTGCTTTCGGTGTGGTTCTCCTTAGATGGGGATCGCATGGAGTAGTCGGACGTAGGAAGTCTTTTTGGAAGCCGTTTTGGGCTGACTTACTTTTCGGAGGACTGTATTTATAAAACTTATGACTCTATCTGTGAGTCGCACTTGTTTGCCGATGGGCAATACTTCTAGTTATCTGAGGTTACTTACCGTCACTTGAGGACACTCGTGACGATGTTTTTAGTTGCAGCGAGGGCTGTGCTTGTATTGTATATTGATCGCTGTTAATCGCGATTGGGTTGAGTCTTTATTTCGACAAGTCTTTTTATTTAAACAAATCAAAAAAAAATATACCTGCTTTTCCGCTTTATTTTATCCTTGAGTTACTAAAGTGACGCCACCGAAATCGGGGTGTTACAGGCCGCATTCAGAAACGGCAACAACAACAGCCTCTGACCTCCAATCTTTCTTCTAAGGCCTTCGCGTCAAGATGGGCTTGAGTCTTTGCTGAGGATAGAAGATCATCTTTCTTCGCCAGGTCAGATCGAAGGTTTTCAAGGTCGGCCTACGTCAAAGCTATTTGGTCTGCTTTCGCGCTCGATTCTAGCTGCGCCTCCTGCCGCAACTCTGCAAGGATTTTCTCCAATTCAGAAATCCTCCTATCTCGAAACTCTAAGCTAACTTCAGCACGAGCGGACTGCTCGTCTAGCTCTTTGGAAAAGGAATTTTCCTTGGCGATCAGTTGAGCGGCGAGCACTTCACGATCCTCAGCAAGTTGAGAATTGAGTGCGCGGAGGCGCGCCACTTCGGATCGTAATTCCTCAGCATCCTGGGCGGAGCGCCTATAATAGTGGAACGCGTGGAGCACTCCCGCCACAGCCCCTTCAGAGACATTATCCAAACCACGTTGCTTGACAACTTTGTCCATTCATGCCATTTGGGCTGATGTCAAAGTTAAAGAGTACGGGAATCCCCGACTCACGAACCCTGCGGAGGGGGTGGAAGTAGGAGCAGGTGGAGGAGGGGTATTGACGGAAGACGTCAGGTTCGGACCAAGCGGCGATGAGATAACTGTTGGACGGGAAAGTGAGCAGTTGACAAGACCGTGTTGGGCGGGAATCGTCCCTGAAGCTCGCTGGAATTCAACATTTTCGGGGAAGGGCGAGGATCCTCCTCGCCAAGGGGCTGTTTTCCACTCGCCTGGATTTTCAACAGAGACGCCTTGTCGCCTTTCAAATTTATTCGAGGGGGAAAGGAGACGTTATTTTTCTTCTCAAAGGCTGCCAGAAACTCCTCATCGGCACAGTGAGTTTGTCCTAAAAATAAAAAAAGGAAAAGGTAAACTGGTAGAAAATAGAAAGAATGAGAGGGGTAGAAGAGGAAGATTTACCAATCACGCGAGAGCAGTCTGAAACGACGAGTCGGGTCAGAAAGTCCATGACAGCCTTGTGCTCAGGAGTGAGGGAGTCCTCAGACGGGTCGATTATTTGGCGCGCGCCCTGAGTCCAGTAGAAAGGAAATCGAGCGGTGCCATCTCTGTCTGTGAAAACCTCAAGATATTCGTGGGACACCACAACCCTGAAGAATTTCCTGGCTAAATCGACGGTAATGCTAGGCCAGATAGGGTTGAAGCGCTGACGACTAGGCCTTGCTTCCAGGGAAACCCAGCTACGCTGCGGGGAGGCCTAGACAGATACGCGATAGAAATAAAAGAAGGTCGAAGGTTCAGGTTCCTGGTGAATCGCGTCGCAGAGAATTTCGAAACACCGGAGGAAGGCCCAACTGTTGGGATGAATTTGACTAGGAGCCACATTGATATTGTGAAGAACGGAGCATATAAAAGGGGAAAAAGAAAATTTAATCTTCAAATTTGTGAACATATACCCATACACGTAAAAGAAGTGAGGAGCACCCACGAAGTCATCCTTGGGTCGAAGCCAAGGGCGTTCAAGGGATGAGCAGGCACTGACATACAGAAGCTTGTCAAGAGGTTTCTCATGACAAAGTCCGTCGGATTCTGTGGAAATCTCACAAATGGAGATTCTTTTTCCAAACTTGATCGTTGGTTAGGCATTGTCCCGGCAGGCAAAGCCCTCGCGGCGGGAGCACTTAAAGATTTCCAAGTCCTCGTTCGAAAGGCAATGACGTCTTTTTCTTCATAAGGAACGCCTCCCGGAGGGGGCGGGCAAACAGGAGGAACGCACCGGAGAGGGGTGGCAGCGATGACGTTACGTTTGTAACTTTTGGTCTGGCGCTTTGGAGTTATTACAGAGGGTTTGCAAGGAATAAAGGTAATTTTGACACTGGACAAGTTCGCGTAAGGGTGAAGAAGCAAAGGTTCGTAATCGTGAAGGAACGAAAGGGGTTAGTAAGATAATGTTGTTATAAGCGGGGAGTGACGTGCAGAAGGGAACGTGTAGGAAGAAGTTGTGGACGGTTACTGAGGGATGTGGAGGAAAAGGAGAAGTTGTGCCCCATGACGTCAGGAAATGACATATTTGCAGTTGCAAAATTTTAGGGAGTGAGAAAGAAGCATTAAATGAAAAGCTGCAACGTTTGCTGCCGATTGGTTAAAATTCAAATTGTCTAAGTTGTGACGTGACTTGGAGGGACGTGTCAAAGGTAACGGTTGAGATTCTGTGGATTCACTGACCCTGGCGTCGCTTCAAGGCGCGACGTTTGGAAATGATGCAACACGTGACAAAACGTCGCGATTTGGGGCGTGAGCATAACTATGCTGAGTCGGGCGGACTAGTAGCCGTCGCCACAAGCTTGCCTGTGGACTGGGTTCGCCCGGAAGAAGAGGGCACAACTGAAGGTCCAAAGTTTCGATTGCAAAAGGCTTTATTTACCAGGCCATGTTGGCCATCGTTTTTCAGTTATAGATTTTAAGTTTTAAAGTTTTAGTCGGCATCCTTGGGACTTTCGCCTTGTTTCTTACTTAAAGACACGCTTAGCTCTCATGCTTCAAGCTTAGTGTCTTGTGGACTTGTGGACTGGGCGAGACCCCAGGGTCCCTCGCCCAGGAGACCTGGCCTTGGGCGGGGGACGCGCCATGACCTTGGGCCTCCCTTCCCGAGGCCCAACTGGCCCATTTGGATAGGTTAGAGGAGCCAAAGCCCAACTCCACCTCTATAAATAGGAGGGGAATACCAATTGTAAAGGACTCTTAGCTCATTGGAGGAATAATAACATTGAAATTCAGTTACATTTTCTCTCTCTAAGCGGTTAGAGTTTCTCTCTCTAAGCATTCACATCACATTCCTCACACTTTGGGTACTACCTTCCCTCTCTATGTTCTAGCACGGAACAAATCTTGTCTCATGAACATCTGCCCAAAAGCGGCCTCCATCCAAGCCGGTGAAGGGTCGGCATGAGGTGGAGTAACAACCTTATTCACAACTTCATTTACCTCTTCTTCTTCTCCCTCTTCTTCCGCTGGCTCCACATGATCCTCTTCTTCCTCATCCTCCTGAGGCATCCTAGACATACACTCTTGAAAGAGTTGGTTTACCCAATCCTTGCTCAGAATGGGGGAAACCAACAATCTCTGCTACACAACAAAAGCGGGTCTCCTAGCCTTCTCCCTGACATCATGGATCAAAGCACTAATCATGTGAGGAAAGATGGGACGCGGCTTCTCCTTACCCACATTGTAGTGTGAGTAAATCTTCTAAGAAATAATTCTTGCCACGTCCATTGGGTGGCCCCTAATAATGCAATAGATTGCAATTAGGACTACCGCTCTCACTTCTGATTTGTGAGATCTAGGAAACAATGAGTCCTGCAGAAATTCAGCCCACACCCGAGCTAGCCGTGTCATGTTTTTCCTTAGCAAGTAGGTGATGTGCCCTCTGTCATCCTTCTCCCAATGTTGTCCGGGCCTAACCACCACCACTTCCAGATCCTTCAAGAACTCGGAAGAACGATCTGAAAGCAAGTCATGGTATGTGGTCAAACTCCTCCATGGAAAAATGGCATTCTCCTCACGCTCAGTAAGGAGACCAAGGAAGCTTCGAATCCTCTCCGCTCCATAGTCAATAACATCACCTCTGAACCAGGACAAGTAGGTAGGGGGATCCGGTTTGTCATCTTGATCAGCTTGATGAGAGTCGGAGGGAGCTCATCATCTTTTCTTTCCACCTTGGGGGTCTCTTCTTGAGCCTTTGGAACACTTTTGATTACATCACAGACAAAGTCATCAACATGGTTAGTTTCTATCATAGGATTGAAAACTGAAAATCGTACATTTTCCTTACCAACACGAAGAATGATATGACCCTTGTCGACATCAATCTTAGCCCTACCAGTAGCTAAGAAAGGTCGGCCAAGTATGAGCGGAATCTACTCATCTTCTTCCATGTCAAGCACAACAAAATCCACGGGGAACACATACTTGTCCACCCTCACCATTAAATCTTCCACAATCCCGTACGGTGTCTTAAGGGATCGATCCGCCATTTGTAAAGAAAGCTTTGTTGGTGTCACCTCCCCTAGATTCAATCTTTTAAACATGGTAAGCGGCATCAAGTAGATGCTCGCCCCCAAATCACAAAGTGCTTCTACTTCTGCCATCCCTTCAACCTCCACCGGAATAGTGAAACTTCCGGGGTCTCTTCTTTTCATTGGCATCTTCCGCTGCAAGATGGCACTACACTCTTCCGTCAACACTACCATCTCTTCAACCCCCTTCAAACTCCTCCTCTTAGACAAGATATCCTTCATGAACCTAGCATATATGGGCATTTGCTCCAAAGCGTTGGCAAAAGGAATATTAATGTGGAGTTTCTTGAAAACTTCCACAAACTTTGAGAACTTCTTGTCTATGTTTTTCTTAGTCAAGGCCTTAGGAAAAGGAACCTTGCTAAACTTCGGAGTAAGGTCTATAACCTCTTTAGTCTTGATGGGTACCACAATCTGTAACACCCCGATTTCCAGGTGTCACTTTAGTAACAACAAAATAAACTTTACGCGAAAAACCGGTATTATTTATTTTTCGTTTGATTCCTTAAAATTAAAGTGATAGAAAATAAAGACATAACCCAGCAACTAAACTAACCGATGTACAACCATATATACATGTACAACCTCAGCTGCACGTCAACGTCACGCGCACTCGCAGTGACATCAAAGTAGTGTTCCCGTAGGCAAATATGTACAGAACCAGTAGTGTCAGTAAAAATATCATAAGTACAGTCATCCAAGAGAAAGTCGGCTCCCAAAATGGCCTAAAGAAAAGACCCCTATAGTCCGACAGACTCTCTGTGATTCCCCATCAAGAGAACCACCGTGATCATCTCGGTGTCCAAGTCCACGACCTCCCTCCTAACTGTCCTGCGCACCGTCCTAGTCAAGCTCGTCTCAACATCCACCTCTCCAGTAAGAACGTCCTCCTTCACCACCTGAACCAGGGGATCCACACGGTAGCCGCGCGGTGGAATAAAAGGAACACGACGTGAGGCAGATGGAACAACAGACTCCCTCTTCGGCTCCACGAGCCTCGAGGATGACGCCACGTCGGTAGGATCGATAGCAGTAGCAAGAGGTGGCGCAACAGGTGCAGCAACATCAACCTCGATCTCGGATGGGTCCTCGTCATCGGAAGAAGATGAAGTCGGAGGTGGTGCAGGTGGTCCTCGACCAGTACCTGGTCCACAACGAACTGAAGGCGGCAAGTCAAAGCTCAGCTCCATGCGTCGTAGCACTCCCCTCGTCAAACGTCCACGCTCATCTGTCCGGTCCCCCATGACCCTTCCCCGGTACGTCGCTCGATGACCCACAACATCGATCACCCAAGCGGTGGGGGCATGGCGGTCCACCAACTCATACCTGATCCCCCCCCCCGAGGGAGAGACCATCGAAAACCAGTCCGCCATCGACATCTGGCAGCAGGCCGACTGCCCAAACACAAACATGAAACCAAAGCCAAGGCGCTAGGGTCAACTCACGGAAATAAGTAATTATACACTCAACATGTGATTGGGGTATAGATATATATGTTGATATATATATATATATATATATATATATATATATAAATAACCTAGCATGTTATTGGCTCTAACAATGCTTCAATAATTCAAACAACATACAATTCCCGTCAGAATGAATGCATGCGTGAAATGCAATTCAATATGATCCGGATAGTTGTTTGGGATGGGCACCACGAGACCGCACGGCACAGGCCTAGTGTCGCCAACTCTGCTCGGATGTCGCTTACAAACCCATGCATAGTCGGATCAGCCCCAACCACCCTAGGTCCTGCCACTCTGCCCGCTATGCCGAAGATACACCCAGGTGTTCTTCGATGAAGGCAATTCCCCAACCTTCGTGAAGCATTCCCATTCTTCACCGAGGCCCAATCTTTCGATCGTACAAACCTCGAATGATGCAAGATGCAATATGGTTAGTCAAACATCGAATCGTCCTCCCAACGCAAGTGTTTAGCTCAAAACCCAATCTCGAAACCCAAGAGTTTAGTGTCGGTCAATACAACACAACTCCAACAACAAGAGTACTAAAGTACTCGGTGACTTTCAATCATCACCGTGGCTCACCCCCTGGTGTCCAGCAATTCTCCAGAACCCACAACAAAAGTCGACCTTTCCCCGTCTTTCGCAATTATTTTCCCCTTTAGTTTTCCTATGTTTTATTCGTTAATAAAAATGTTTCGAATTGAATTAGTCAAGTTATGAGTTTAGTCCTTGAATACTAAATTCTCTAAAGTCTCTAGTTTTCGAAATTTTATTCATTCTAAGTTTTCCAAAAACCCACCAAATGTAAATCCCGGGGAAAGTCTAAGTATACAAACATATGGCTAAGTCTCAAACCTCCTGTTTGGACTTGCCTAGGGTCGTTTCTCCAACCCGAAATATCAAAGATAACCAGTTCAATGATTCCCCACTCCGAAGTCGCGTCAAAACGCACAATTCAATAACATCTCAATATCATAAGTTATGAAAAACATCATAACATTAATTCATCATCATAATCAATATCACAGTAAAGCATAAGTCGAATTTATCGACGCATATCATGCAGTCTTAGCTAATAGGTAAGTTTCCCTAACCTCGAGTTGCTCCAGCCTCGTGGTCTAGGTTTTTTTCACACAATTGCTCTAAGAAACCCAAAGTTCCTTCAACTGAACCTCGGAGAAAACAAAGCAGAAATCCAAACAAAATCGATTAGCTCGATCACAATACAACTCATTAACGATAGACAAAGCATCAAAGCTTCAGAATACAACAATCGAGTACGAAAGGACAAGTTTTCGAAAACGAAAAACTCCCCCCCCACACAAACATGCTCTCGGCCACAAGAGGAAAAAGGCTTCGGGTCTTTTTCTTCGATCTAATTTAATTAGAAGGTAGTTTTAGGGTAAAACTAGGGTAAAGAAACTGTCGGAAAAATTTTCGGACGATCGGATAGAAATAAGACTATTCAGGGGCGTTTTAGTCCAAAATAAAAGCTCAAAAACCTCAAAGTTAAAACTTCGGAAAACAAATTTGATAGCGATGTTCCTAACGACATTTGCAGCAACTAATCCTAAAGGCACGAAGTCGGATTGCGACTTTTCGACATTAAAGTTTCGATATGTGCACAAAAAGGGTTTTGAATCAGTTTTTCAGATCCTTGACAACTCGATCAAAATCGGCGAACAACGGCGAGTGTTCTAGGCTCTTGGGCAAGTACAGAAGATATCCCAAGCGAAAAATCAAGAAAAACGGATAGTTTTACGAAAAGCTCGAAACTTTGAGCACAGAAAGAGATATAGAAACGCAGTAGAAACAATGATCAGAGGTAAGAATCAAGCTAGTTACCTCGATACCTTGAAGTAGGGATAAACAGCTCGAAGATCGGTCGAGTTTCGGCGAAAATATCCTTCCTCCTTTCTCTCCTCAAACTCGCGGCTTCAATGGGAAGAAATGGGAGATATTTTGATTTTTCAACTATTTATAGGAAGGTGAAATCGCGGGAAAATGAAAATTTCGCGATTCCGATTTTTGCAGCACGTTCATCGGTGAATTCTAAGCGAGATTCTGGCGACAGAATTCCAGAACTCAAAACCAATCTCTATAATTAGGGAAAAACGATCTCTAAAACCCCAAAAGCGGTGTAAGTTAATCTGTCCCGAAAAACTACTTTTTGCTGTGAAGGTCAGACGACAAAACTTCGTTCTGAAGAAAGATTGGAAACATCGAAACAAATTTGGCAATGCGGGTGGAAACTTTGTTAAAAGCTCCGAATAGAAAAAGTCTTCATTCAGTGATTGAATTTAGGGTTTTGAAGCAAAGAAATTAGCGTCGTCGGACTTCCGAGAAGTGAATACTATCGTGCGTACAGTCCAGTGTTCCGAAATGAAACACTGGTCGAAGGAAAAATAAAGAGAACTTCTTATTTTTCCAAGGATTTGAAATCTCACTTAAACGTTGCTTTAAGAGCGAAATTAGCTTATTCTGGACACTCTCGCCATAAGGCAGGTGTGCAGACGACTCGTACTAACTCCTAGAACAACTATGAAACATTCCTCAAGAAATTCCTAAACTTTCTTCTTCATTAATCTTTCTCAAACGGCGAACTCCTGTCACGCTTACACTGATTCTACGCGTGAGTCGGAAATTAAACTTGTTATGTAAATCCAGGTCTTACAATACTCCCCTCCAAAAAGAAAGTTTCTTCCTCGAAACTCAGAGTTATGCGAAAAGTCCGGGATACAGTTCCTTGATTTTGTCTTCCAATTCCCATGTAGCGTCTCCCGTATCGTTGTTCCATATCACTTTTACTATTGCAACTGCTTCCCTCTCAGCTGTTTCACTCTTCTATCCCCAATATGAATCGGTGGTGCCTCAAAAGTCAAATCATCCTTCAGTTCAACGTTGTTTGGCTCAATTACATGTGTCGGGTCTGGAACGTACTTCCTCAACTGTGACACGTGAAAAACATCATGAATGTTGGAAAGAAACGGTGGTAGCGCAATCTGATACGCAACTGGTCCAACACGTCGAGTGATTTGGTAAGGTCCAATAAACTTGGGCGTGAGCTTCCTTGACTTAATAGCTCGTCAAACTCCCGTAGTCTGAGTAACTCGTAGAAACACATGGTCGCCCTCTTCAAACTCTAGGGTTCTGCATCGCTGATCAACATAACTCTTCTGTCTGCTCTGTGAAGCTCTCATCTTTTCTCTGATCTGCTTAACCTTCTCAGTCGTCTGTTGTAGCAATTCTGGCCCAATCAACAAACTCTCCCCATCTTGATACCAACACAACGGCGTTCTACACTTTCGACCATACAAAGCTTCAACGGTGCCATCCCAATGCTCGCATGAAAACTATTGTTGTATGTAAATTCGATCAATGGCAGAAGATCATCCCAGCTTCCTCTGTTGTCTAAGACACAAGCACGTTGTAGATCCTCTAACGACTGAATAGTTCTCTCTGTTTGCCCATCAGTTTGTGGATGACACGCCGAACTCAAACTCAACTTGGTTCCTAACGCATCATGAAGAGCTCCCCAAAAGTGCGAAGTAAACTTTGGATCCCGATCAGGCACAATACTCGTCGGAACTCCGTGTAGTCGCACAATCTCCGACACATAAATCTCAGCTAACTTTTCCACGTTGTAGGTAGTTCTCGCTGGTAGAAAATGCGCTGACTTGGTCAAACGATCCACAATTACCTAAATCGAATCGTGTCTCTTCTGTGTTCTTGGCAAAGCTACCACGAAATCCATGGATATGCTATCCCATTTCCATTTTCATTCTGGCACGTCTAAACTCTGTAACATACCAGCAGGTCTCTGATGCTCTACCTTAGCCTTCTGACAAGTCAAACATGCAGCTACATACTCATCCACTTGTTTCTTCATTCCCGGCCACCAAAAATTCAGTTTCAAGTCTTGATACATCTTTGTCATTCCAGGATGAATGCTCCATTTGCTCTTGTGGCCTTCATCCATGATTACCCTTCTCAATTCTGGATTGTTGGGTACACAAACTCTGTCTTTGCATCGTAGGATATTGTCAGTTCCTATCTTGAACTCCGGGTCTTTCCCTTGAATTACTAAGTTCCTCTTCTCTAGCAGAAACACATTTTGCAATTGTTGCTCTCCAATCTCTTCCATCAGTCCACTGGCGATTCTGATCATTCCGAACTTCAACATTCCCTCAGACGGTGTCACACCTAAACTCATATCTCGAAATTGTTCCAGCAACTCCAGCTCTTTAACCATCAGTGACGAGACATGCATCTTCCTACTCAAAGCATCAGCAACTACATTTGCCTTCCCAGGGTGATATTGCAGAGTAAACTCGTAGTCCTTGATAAACTCTATTGTTGGTAAATTCGCAAGTGTACGAATCCACCCGGTTTTAAATATCGAACCACATGGATTGTGAGTGACTAAATTCAGCTTAAGCCTTGAGTATGAAGGTTTGTATTATTGAATAAGAGATATGTTGAAGTAGTAATAAGGAAAAAGGAAAATAAAAAGACAATTCAGAAAATAACATGCTTTGGGTTCTTGTTCAACTAGTCAATTTAAGTACATCATTCTAAGCACATGTTCTCATGGATCTCTCCTTGATGATATAGCCTAGTTACTCACTTATTGATTCCTCACATAAGCAATTCTCTCATACTAAAAGCTAAGCCCAATTCCTTATGTACTTAGTCATTTATATGAGGTTTTAGATCATGCAAATTCAGGCCATCAAACCCCAACCCTTCCTCTATTCCTAGTAGCAAGCATAGAAGGGGTAATCCCAAATCGGTTCCCTAATCTATAACAAACTTCCGTTCTGATTATAGAATAGTATAAAGCAAGCATGCATACAAGCTTAGATTGAAATTCAGAAAATGGGATTCAAGGGAAGAAGAAGAACATGTGGGAAAGAACTTAAGATTATAACTCAAATATAAAAAGTCTTACAGAGAAATCCAAAGCAAAAGAAGAGAGATTAGCCAAGCAGAGCCAAGCTTGGCTAAGAACCTGAATTACAAGCTTGGAAGCCTTCTCTCACTCTCCTAGATGATCCTCTACCTCTGAATTTTACAAAGTATCCAACATTCCAAAAGAAAATGACTAAAATCCTATTTATAGGCAAAAATAAACGAGGCTGGGCTGTTCTGGGCGCTCAGGCGCCAATTCAGAGCGCCTGAGCGCCAATTGCATGCCCAAAACATGCTCTCTGGAGCTAATTGGCGCCTACCCAGCGCCTGCCAACGCCTAAGCGCTCCAGCTCGCTTGGAAAAGACTCTTTGGCTTCTGTAACTCCTCTTTCAATCCTCTTTAAGTCCTCCTTCAATTCCATGCTTCTTGGCCTTCTATTACCTTCAGTTTCTGCTCTCCAAACCTAACCAACAAGTCAAGGAAGAATCTAGAAGCTCCAAGAGCTCATTAGCACAAGAGGTCCTTCATAAAACAAAAGAAAATCATGCAAGTCCTAAACTTAACTTAAAATGCAAGAAAACTCCCTATAAAACTACAAAATTACCAAAACAAAACAAAGACTCAAGAAAAGATAAAAATGCATGAGAATGCATGAAACACTACATGAGACACAAGAAAAAGACTCAAAACCTACAAAGAAATGACCCTAAAAACACTACTAAATCCGGCTCATCATCCATCCATCTTCGTTGCCTCATGTTCAGCTCCTTCTGATCGAACAAGTATTTAAGACTCTTCTGATCGCTAAATATCGTGAAAGTACAACCATAGAGACAATGCCTCTAGATTTTACGCGAAAACACAATGGCAGCTAACTCCAAATCGTGAGTCGGATAGTTCTTCTCGTGAGTCTTCAACTGTCTCGAAGCATAAGCCACCACTTTCCGATGTTGCATCAGTACACATCCCAAGCCTTGGTGCGAAGCATCACAGTAGACCTCATAAGGTTCCTCCGGTTGTGGCAAAATAAGCACAGGTGACGTCGTCAAACGTTCCTTCAAAGTCTGAAAACTTGATTCACACGCCTCAGTCCATGCAAAAGGTTGATCCTTCCTCGTCAGTTGAGTCAGAGGTCCAACAATCTTGGCAAATCCCTCAATGAAGCGTCTATAATATCCGGCTAAACCCACAAAACTTCTGATCTCTGTCACTGTCTTCGGTTGTTCCCAAGCCAAAACAGTCTCTACTTTCGCTGGGTCCACAGCTATGCCTTCCTTTGAGATAACATGGCCTAAGAAATTGACTTCCTCCAGCCAGAATTCACAGTTGGAAGGGTTCGCATACAGCTTTTTCTCTCTCAACACTTGTAAAACTTGGCGCAAATGTACTTTATGTTCCTTCGCGTCCTTCGAATATATCAGTATGTCATCAATAAACACCACCACAAACCGATCTAAGAATTCATGAAAGATGCGGTTCATGTAATCCATGAAAACAGCAGGTGCATTTGTCACTCCAAACGGCATCACTAGGTACTCGTAGTGTCCGTAGCGTGTTCTGAAAGCAGTCTTCGGTATATCCTTAGTCTTCACTCTGATCTGATGATAGCCTGACTTCAAGTCTATCTTGGAAAATACGGCCGCCCCTTATAATTGATCCATCAAATCATCTATCCTCGGTAACGGGTATCTGTTCTTGACCGTCGCCTTGTTAAGTTGTCGATAGTCCACACATAATCTCGACTTTCCGTCTTTCTTCTTGACTAAAAGTACTGGCGCTCCCCACAGTGAAACACTTGGTCGGATGAATCTTTTTGCCGAAAGATCCTCCAACTGAGATTTCAACTCTACTAACTCTGCAGGTGCCATACGGTAAGGTCCAATCGAAATCGGTCCGGTTCCGGGTACAATGTCGATCACAAACTCTACATCGCGTACTTGCGGTAGTCCAGGTACATCTCCAGGAAAAACATCAGCAAAGTCTCGAACCACCGGAATACCATGAACCTCCGAATCCTTCCTTCCCTCCAAACTTAGCAATGAAAAGTACCTCTGAGTGCCCTCGCTCAACGATGCACTAATGTGGTTAGTAGAAAGATACTCGAAAAGATCCGAGTCTGGAAACACCACTTTCTTTCGACTACAGTCCAAAAGACAATGGTAGTGGGATAACCAATCCATCCCTAGGATTACATCTAGGTTTTTAAGGGGTAAGCATACTAGATTGGCAGGAAAAGTTCTATCTCTATATACTACTGAACAGTGCATGCATGCGGCATTAGCAATTAGGGTCCTAGCAGGTGTAGTTACCATAAGATCAAAACTCAAAGCAGTAATAGGCAGATTCAGTCCTGATATGCAATCCTTAGAGACAAAAGAATGAGTTGCACCAGAATCAAAGAGTACAGTTAGAAGATTACCGTCGATTTCACATTCCCCTCTGATCAAGCCATCCACTCCTTCAGCCTCTTCACCATCCATTGTATACACTCTTCCCCTCGCAGCTGGGCGCTTTCCACTGGAAGCATTCACAGACGGTTCAGCCTTCGGTGCCTTGCAATCCACAGCCAGATGCCCCGATTTATTGTAGTTGTAGCATCTTGGTGGTATCGTGCAACTGCTTGCATAGTGCTCGACCGCTCCACATCTGAAACAGGTCACATCACGGTTTGGGGTACGGTTTCCCGACCCTCCAGAAGTAGCAGCAGCAGCCATCAGCTTGTAAGATCCTGGGGTAAACTCTCTCCCCGCAGGACGTTGATACGGCTTCTTCGTCTGAAATCTTCCCCTTCCTTGAAAATTCTGTGGTGTCGACCTCACTGGTCCTCCAACTCCAGCCCTGTTCAATCTCCTATTCTTCATCAGTTCCACCTCTGTAGCTTTCTCCACCAATGCCTGAAATCTCATGATTCCTAACGGTCTCACTGAGTCCTCAATATCAGCTCTCAGTTGTAACACCCCGATTTCGGTGGCGTCACTTTAGTAACTCAAAATAAAATAAAGCGGAAAAAGCAGGTATTTTTTTTTGTTTTGTTTAAATAAAAAGACTTGTCGAAATAAAGACTCAACCCAATCGCGATTAACAGCGATTAATATACAATACAAGCACAGCCCTCGCTGCAACTAAACATCGTCACGAGTGACCTCCAGTGACGGAAAGGTAGTGTCCGTGGGCAAATATGTACAAACTAAAACAAAGGTTAAGTATTCTGAGTACAGTCCTCCAACGAAAGTAAGTCGGCCCAAAACGGCCTCAAAAGACTTCCTACGTCCGACAAACTCCCTGTGATCCTCATGGAAGGGAATCACATGAAAAGCTAATAGTCGGGGACCTGCCCTGCCCCAAAATAAGGAATGACAATCAGAGCTATGACTCTAACAACCATCTCAAAGGCTCTAACCACCCATGACCCACACTACTTTCATCGACCCTTCCTCGATCAGGCCTGAAGTCCGGGTCCTCGTCGAAAGCTTTAGTAATAGTCATTACGCTCCGGGTCTTTCCCGCACAACGAATCATCATGAACCGGCTGACGGACGCCTGGCAGCAGGCCGACCGCCCAAACACAAACATACACACAAAGCCAAGGCGCTAGGGTCAACTCACGGAATAAAATAGATAATACAAACAACATGTGTTAAAGGGGGTATATATATATGTTGTATATATACGTATAAGTCATGTATTGCCTACCCTAAGGTTGATACATAGCATGTTTATCAACATAAAATCATCAAGATATATATAACGATGTTTATCAACAACAAATCACAATAACATTCACAAGTATGGTTAGGTGCATGGCGTGCCAGTGCAATGTCATGCTCAAAAGATGATCCGGATAAAATGTCACCATCTCGATGGATGGGACAAGCCAAGCACCTCGCTTCGCTAAAGCATCTCGCTTTTATGAAGCAGCACGCTCCTGGGAAGCAGCACGCTCTTGTGAAGCAGCTAGCTCCATTTGGGGCATCAAGCTCCGTTGAAGTCCGATCTGAGATCGTCCTTCGGAAAGCAGCACACTTTCCAAGAAATGTATGCATGAATGCAATATGGTTAGCCAAACAACGAATCGTCCTCACCAAGGCACGCGTGTCTAGCTAGAGTACATTGTCTCTACAATACTCTAAGGTAAACAAAGAAGTGCTAATCGCATTTGGTAACTTTACTAGTCACTTGGGCTCACCGTCACGATGGCCAAACAAACTGCTCAACGAGCAAAAGAATGCATCTGGCATTCAGTGACTTTTCAAGTTACTTTGACTCACCAGCTCGATGGTCGAATAGACTGTTCAACGAACAAGGAGAATGCTGCTCGCACTCAGTGACTTTTCAATTTACTCAGGCTCATCAGCTCGATGGCCGAAAGGCTGCTCAATGAGCAAAGATGGTGCACTCGCACTTGGGGACTTTCCAATCATCCCTGGCTCATCCTTTGGATGGCTAGATAAACCGCTAAAGGAAACAAAAGGTGCTATCGCACTCAAAGTTTTCCTCACACTTAGGTTGTCGACCCTTCCCGTTTTCCAAACCATTTTCACATCCTAAGTCTTTTCCAAGAGGTTATCATCATTATTTAAAAGTGTTCTATCTTTGATTAGTGTATTATGAATTTCATTTACAAATCACGTTCTGATTTCGTTTGTTTCAAAACTCTAAAAGTAAAAAGATCCCAATAAACCCAAGTAATTCCCCGGGAAGGTCTCGATTCCTAAAACAATAAAGGTTCGAACCTTGGTTCGACCTATCAAACATTCCTAATACAAACCCGTCATTGCCATGACGAAGATAAGTGTAATCCACACTCCGACAGTCGCATTAAATGCACAAATATAGTCAGCACAATTTAATCTTAAACACAAATACATCAAGCTCTAAGCGATGAAACATTAATGCAGTGCTGCAAAACATAACCCTGTCATGTCCACTAGAAAGCGATAAGACAGAAACCAGTAAACGGCCGAAGCCTCTCAGAAAACGGAGACACACATCTCATATAAGTTCATTCGGCCGAAGCCTCCAGAAAACATTTTCTCAATTCCAAGCAATAATCAAAATCAAAGCAATATTCAATATCAACACAATAACCAAGTCGAATTGATCGACGCCTAGTAGCATTAGCTAGCAAGTAAGTTGCCCTAACCTCGAGTTGTTCCAGTCTCGCGGTGTAGGTCTCCCTCACAAGCTTGTTCAGTCAATCCCAAGGTTTCCACAATTGAACCTTTGAGCAAACAAAGCAATAATGAATCAACACAAGTCGATACAGTCGAAACAATCCTAACTAATGTTCGACTAAGCTCAAGAAACTTCAGAGTACAACATTTAGGCACGAAAGGAAGGGCTTCCCCCGAATGGATGAGTTTTGACTCGATTCAGGTTTTGTACAAAAACACTTTATTCGCTAAAACGTGCATAACTTGAGCTACAGAACTCGGAATGACACGAAACCGGCGCCAAAATTTCCACAATTGAAAGAGCTACGCAATGGCTCAGGTCATAGAGACTCAAAAATTATTTTTGGACACGGTACCCAAGCAAATAGGTTTCGGCCACTATAGAAAATAGGGTTTTCGAACTTTTTCTTCGATCTAAATCAATCCCTAGGTATTCTTAGGCGATATCTAGGCCAGAGAAACTCTCAGAAAAATTATCGGGTCGAAAATTGTCGCAGGGGTATTTTGGTCATTATTTTTAGCTCGGAAACTCAAAATCAGAATTTCGAAAAACAAATTTGATGAGCTCGATCCTAACGACATTTATAACAACTAATCCTACTGAAGCTAAGCTCAGTCGAGAGTTTTTGATCCAAAAAGCGGAACCTCTGTCAGAAAATGGGTATTTTCAGAAAACTTGACCTCTGCGACGATTCGACAGGATTCAGTCGAAAACAACTGGATATTCATGCTCTAGAGCACGTGGGCATTAAGTTTAGACACCAAAATCAGCTTATTTGGACAGTTTTACAAAAAGCTCCAAACTTTGAGCTCAGAAAAACATAGAAAAAGTCGACAGATCTGACGATCAGAAGTGAGGGATAGTAACTATACCTCGATGTCTTCGATTAGCAACGAACGGTGAAGCAATCGGGCAAGAAACGACGAAAATCAACTTCTTCTTTTTTCCTCCTTGCACCCCTCGGCCGTGTGTGTGTGTTTGTGAATTTTTTCATTTTTTTTTTTCATTTTTCATACTATATATAGGAAATGGGAAATGCAGAAAAATGAGAATTTCGCGATTCCGATTTTTCCTACTGATTCCAACGTATTTTAGACACGATATTCTTCCCGCTGAATCTTCTAATTCTCCAAAGAAATATCAGTATGATTTTTGGTTTTCGAGGCTTGTTTTTAATGTTTACCGGCTTAAAAATGCACTTTATGCACTTTATGCTTTTGACCTCGGATGCAGAAACTTCCTTCTGAAGAAAGATTCGGAACGTCGATTAGAGTGGGCGTGCGCGGATGAAATCTTTATTTGAAGCTCCGAATAGAAAAAGTCTTCATCGTCCGTCGATTTTAGGGTTTTTGAACTATCAGGGATTCCGTTTCGGCAAACTTCCGAGAATTGGAATTTGACGTTCGTACATTCCAGGGTTTCGCATCGAAATACTTGTTTACTGACGAATAAGAGAAATTCTAACATTTCTCTGAAGATTTTTGGAATTAGTTTCCATCGCGTCCTAAAGTGTAAATTAGCTATTTACTAGTGTCTTTGACCTAAGATTAGGCGAATGTTAGTCGTGCTATACTTTTATCGGTTTTGATACAATCCTTGAACTTTTCCTGAACCTTCTCCTTCATAAATTTATTTCATCCAATAAACTCTTGTTCAGGTTTCCCTTCACGATACATCGAACTTATTCGTTAATAAGGAATTTCACTAATTTATTCTAAGCTTAAAATCTTGGGTCTCACATTACTACCCTCCAAAAAGAAAGTTTCGACCTCGAAACTTACGGTTCAGTAGAAATTCCGGCTACTGTTCTTCGATTTGTTCCTTAAGCTCCCATGTAGCATCGCCTATGTCCTTGTTCCAAATGATTGTCACCAACACAATCTCTATTCCCCTCAACTGTTTTATCCTTGTGTCACCAATGCTAATTGGCGGCGTTTTCGAAAGACAGTTCATCTTTCAGCTCTATGTCGTCCGGCTCGACCACTCGTGTCGGTTCTGTGTTGGAAATAATATTGGTTGGCACTCTGTGCAATCGCACAGCCTTATCCACTTGCTCATTTACTTTCGTTCGTCCGATATTCTGCTTAAAACTCGTACACCTCTGCCATTCCAGAGTGAATGTTCAACTTGTCCTTGTGATCTTCACTCATGTTTCAAAACTTAACTCGATCGCTCTATAACTCATAGACGAACAATTCCCTTGGAATCTACTAGTCCATTAATCATTACCTCTATCTTCGTAACTATCCTTATTCGCACCCTGAAATCAATCTTCTACTTAGTCATCATTCAAATTAAAACTCGACTTGAGTCTTAATACCTTGTGCATCGCTAGACCCAATCCCTTTTAACATCCATTCATCAGCAACTCATAAGCTAATCATCATATCAATATCTTCCAATCCATCATTGTCACCTCCCCTTTTTCGAGACTTCCCTTACTCGAACCATAAAACCAACCTTCACTAATTCACAACCCACTTTACAATTACCTAAAATCCTTAACACTTCCCCCAAATCCGAACTTATTCCTTAGAAGATCAAATCATAACTGTACCTCGGGAAACTTAACTAGTCATTTTATCATCCGATCCCTCAACATTCTGAAGTTTAACTACAATCATTAATGCCAACACCACTAAATCTCTGATTCGAACATGATTTTCACCTCCCAAGGTCAATCTTAACCCTTAAATCCTCACTTAACTTAGTGAAATTCACTTGCTAACCCCAGTATGCAATATCGGAATCCATAACAAAGTTCCATTCACTCTTAGACTCTAAGAAATTTGTCCACATATAACAACCTCAAGTATTAATCTTAATACTAACTCTTTATTTCCGTAACTAGATCGTTCTCCCATCAATCTGATACTTAGTCTCTCGATCAAAACCTGACAAACCTTGAGTCCTACGCACTTAAGACAAGAATTCATAGACTTAAAACCTAAACTTTCACCACGTTTGGACCTCAAATGTCCTTTAATTCTTCAATACTTCTTAAATGAATATCCATTTCTTAAACTATAACTCCTCCCCAAAGGAAATCAATTACTTAACAAAAACTTTACTTCCCGACTCCACTAATCCTCGATCCAATCAAATTAATCTTACCAATCCATCCATCAAAGTCCATTGCCAGTTCTGATTCCGAATATCACCCCCTCAATATTAAGTTGATCAGGCCTAATACATCGAAGGTGAAGATTTAGAAAAACCCACTGGAACAGTCGATGAGTTCCTAACATCCAGTAGTCACAGAGATCTTGATATTAAATCCTCAATGATGCCGCTACGGAACTACACACTCTTGACATCATACATATACTATCCATACGGAATCTCCCTGAGATTCATCCTTCAGCTTCTAGCTTCTTGTTAAACGCATCGGTGCAAGACTACTTTCTAGGCTTAACGTGTTATTCTGAACCTCGTGTAACTTCTATAGTTTAAACACGAGCAACGGTCAAATAAAGTATTATTAGGCGTAATAACTATAAAGTCAATGCTTAAACAATTTAAGTAAAATTGGTGCGTCGCATGTGCTACGAGAGTAATGGAGCGTATTATACTAGAATGAGAAGGAATAGTTAGAAGGTTACCATCGTTTGTGCGCTCTCCTCTGACTAGTCCGTCAGCTCCCTCGCCGCACGAGACATAGACTCCTCCCCGTGCAGCAGGATGTCTTCCTCTTACCGTAGGCACAGATGGCTCAACCCTGGTTACATTGCAATCCTTGGCTTGATGCCCCGGGCGATTGCAGTTGAAACATAGAGGTCTCCCGTCTGGACACTTGTTAGAGTGGTGCCCCACCTTCTTGCACCTGTAACACGTTACTTGCTTCCTCGCCCCTTTAGATTTGGCAGGAAGTTTACCCTTCATCTTGTTGTCAGACGGTCCCGCTTGGAACGTCCTACAGTTCACGGCCAAGTGCCCTATCTGGTTGCAATTAAAACATCGAGGCCCTTGGTCCAGACATGCATTAGCATAGTGTCCATTCTTTCCACACCTGAAACATGTCACCTCAGGATGTGCCGATTGGCTTCCTGCCCCTGGAGTGGCAGTAGTCGAAGGCTTAAAAGAGCTTGGGGTAAAACCCCTCTCCTTCGGATGCTGATACGGCCCCAACTGACGGTACTCCTGAGAACCTGACCTTACTGGTCCTCCAGTTCCAGCACGATTCAACCTCTTGTTCTTCATTAACTCCACTTCTGTGGCTTTCTCAACCAAGGACTGGAAGCGCATGATTCCCAACGGTTTCACTGAGTCCTCAATGTCAGGCCTCAGCCCATTCACAAAGCGTTTGCACATGTAGGGTTCATCGACCCCATTGCGGAAGAATCGAAAGTGTTTGGCCAACGATTCCAGCTTAGCAGCATATTCCGGAATGGACATGCTACCCTGACGAAGAGTCAGAAACTGTGCCTCACGCTCGTCACGAGCACTATCTGGGAAATACTTCTCCAGAAAAGCAGCACGAAATGAAACCCAGTTCACTTCCACATTATTTGCTTCCATCATTCCTCTGGTACCCCTCCACCAGTACTCAGCATCTCCCAACAGCAGATAAGTTGCCAGGCCCACCTTAGCCCCTTCGGCGGTATGCAGTACCCCAAAAATCTTTTCAATCTCTTGGATCCATAGGTCCGCTCTGTCTGGGTCAGTCCCACCCGTGAACTTGGGCGGATCCTGTCGCCTGAAATCAGTCAGCCCCCTATTCTGGTCTAGGGCTACCTCCCTCTCACGCTTATGACGCTCACGTTCAGCCTTGTCAGCACGCCACTGAGCGTTCTCCGCAGTTTGATTTGTCATTGCCTGGGCCATAGCAGTCATTGCCCCAGCGAGTTGGTTCATGTTCACCATGTTCTGTTTAGTTAAACAAACAGTTAGTACTAATCATAAGATAGCATCTAACATAACTATACAATATGATTAAGCACTAACTTCAATCAATTCTAAGCGAAAAATCGCTCGGCAGACAATCAATTTTCACTCTTTGCAGAGTCACACAACCTAGCACAGAAGACCTATACCCCAAAGACACCCGAAAGACTCGACAAGCTCTGATACCACAATGTAACACCCCGATTTCGGTGGCGTCACTTTAGTAACTCAAAATAAAATAAAGCGGAAAAAGCAGGTATTTTTTTTTGTTTTGTTTAAATAAAAAGACTTGTCGAAATAAAGACTCAACCCAATCGCGATTAACAGCGATTAATATACAATACAAGCACAGCCCTCGCTGCAACTAAACATCGTCACGAGTGACCTCCAGTGACGGAAAGGTAGTGTCCGTGGGCAAATATGTACAAACTAAAACAAAGGTTAAGTATTCTGAGTACAGTCCTCCAACGAAAGTAAGTCGGCCCAAAACGGCCTCAAAAGACTTCCTACGTCCGACAAACTCCCTGTGATCCTCATGGAAGGGAATCACATGAAAAGCTAATAGTCGGGGACCTGCCCTGCCCCAAAATAAGGAATGACAATCAGAGCTATGACTCTAACAACCATCTCAAAGGCTCTAACCACCCATGACCCACACTACTTTCATCGACCCTTCCTCGATCAGGCCTGAAGTCCGGGTCCTCGTCGAAAGCTTTAGTAATAGTCATTACGCTCCGGGTCTTTCCCGCACAACGAATCATCATGAACCGGCTGACGGACGCCTGGCAGCAGGCCGACCGCCCAAACACAAACATACACACAAAGCCAAGGCGCTAGGGTCAACTCACGGAATAAAATAGATAATACAAACAACATGTGTTAAAGGGGGTATATATATATGTTGTATATATACGTATAAGTCATGTATTGCCTACCCTAAGGTTGATACATAGCATGTTTATCAACATAAAATCATCAAGATATATATAACGATGTTTATCAACAACAAATCACAATAACATTCACAAGTATGGTTAGGTGCATGGCGTGCCAGTGCAATGTCATGCTCAAAAGATGATCCGGATAAAATGTCACCATCTCGATGGATGGGACAAGCCAAGCACCTCGCTTCGCTAAAGCATCTCGCTTTTATGAAGCAGCACGCTCCTGGGAAGCAGCACGCTCTTGTGAAGCAGCTAGCTCCATTTGGGGCATCAAGCTCCGTTGAAGTCCGATCTGAGATCGTCCTTCGGAAAGCAGCACACTTTCCAAGAAATGTATGCATGAATGCAATATGGTTAGCCAAACAACGAATCGTCCTCACCAAGGCACGCGTGTCTAGCTAGAGTACATTGTCTCTACAATACTCTAAGGTAAACAAAGAAGTGCTAATCGCATTTGGTAACTTTACTAGTCACTTGGGCTCACCGTCACGATGGCCAAACAAACTGCTCAACGAGCAAAAGAATGCATCTGGCATTCAGTGACTTTTCAAGTTACTTTGACTCACCAGCTCGATGGTCGAATAGACTGTTCAACGAACAAGGAGAATGCTGCTCGCACTCAGTGACTTTTCAATTTACTCAGGCTCATCAGCTCGATGGCCGAAAGGCTGCTCAATGAGCAAAGATGGTGCACTCGCACTTGGGGACTTTCCAATCATCCCTGGCTCATCCTTTGGATGGCTAGATAAACCGCTAAAGGAAACAAAAGGTGCTATCGCACTCAAAGTTTTCCTCACACTTAGGTTGTCGACCCTTCCCGTTTTCCAAACCATTTTCACATCCTAAGTCTTTTCCAAGAGGTTATCATCATTATTTAAAAGTGTTCTATCTTTGATTAGTGTATTATGAATTTCATTTACAAATCACGTTCTGATTTCGTTTGTTTCAAAACTCTATAAGTAAAAAGATCCCAATAAACCCAAGTAATTCCCCGGGAAGGTCTCGATTCCTAAAACAATAAAGGTTCGAACCTTGGTTCGACCTATCAAACATTCCTAATACAAACCCGTCATTGCCATGACGAAGATAAGTGTAATCCACACTCCGACAGTCGCATTAAATGCACAAATATAGTCAGCACAATTTAATCTTAAACACAAATACATCAAGCTCTAAGCGATGAAACATTAATGCAGTGCTGCAAAACATAACCCTGTCATGTCCACTAGAAAGCGATAAGACAGAAACCAGTAAACGGCCGAAGCCTCTCAGAAAACGGAGACACACATCTCATATAAGTTCATTCGGCCGAAGCCTCCAGAAAACATTTTCTCAATTCCAAGCAATAATCAAAATCAAAGCAATATTCAATATCAACACAATAACCAAGTCGAATTGATCGACGCCTAGTAGCATTAGCTAGCAAGTAAGTTGCCCTAACCTCGAGTTGTTCCAGTCTCGCGGTGTAGGTCTCCCTCACAAGCTTGTTCAGTCAATCCCAAGGTTTCCACAATTGAACCTTTGAGCAAACAAAGCAATAATGAATCAACACAAGTCGATACAGTCGAAACAATCCTAACTAATGTTCGACTAAGCTCAAGAAACTTCAGAGTACAACATTTAGGCACGAAAGGAAGGGCTTCCCCCGAATGGATGAGTTTTGACTCGATTCAGGTTTTGTACAAAAACACTTTATTCGCTAAAACGTGCATAACTTGAGCTACAGAACTCGGAATGACACGAAACCGGCGCCAAAATTTCCACAATTGAAAGAGCTACGCAATGGCTCAGGTCATAGAGACTCAAAAATTATTTTTGGACACGGTACCCAAGCAAATAGGTTTCGGCCACTATAGAAAATAGGGTTTTCGAACTTTTTCTTCGATCTAAATCAATCCCTAGGTATTCTTAGGCGATATCTAGGCCAGAGAAACTCTCAGAAAAATTATCGGGTCGAAAATTGTCACAGGGGTATTTTGGTCATTATTTTTAGCTCGGAAACTCAAAATCAGAATTTCGAAAAACAAATTTGATGAGCTCGATCCTAACGACATTTATAACAACTAATCCTACTGAAGCTAAGCTCAGTCGAGAGTTTTTGATCCAAAAAGCGGAACCTCTGTCAGAAAATGGGTATTTTCAGAAAACTTGACCTCTGCGACGATTCGACAGGATTCAGTCGAAAACAACTGGATATTCATGCTCTAGAGCACGTGGGCATTAAGTTTAGACACCAAAATCAGCTTATTTGGACAGTTTTACAAAAAGCTCCAAACTTTGAGCTCAGAAAAACATAGAAAAAGTCGACAGATCTGACGATCAGAAGTGAGGGATAGTAACTATACCTCGATGTCTTCGATTAGCAACGAACGGTGAAGCAATCGGGCAAGAAACGACGAAAATCAACTTCTTCTTTTTTCCTCCTTGCACCCCTCGGCCGTGTGTGTGTGTTTGTGAATTTTTTCATTTTTTTTTTCATTTTTCATACTATATATAGGAAATGGGAAATGCAGAAAAATGAGAATTTCGCGATTCCGATTTTTCCTACTGATTCCAACGTATTTTAGACACGATATTCTTCCCGCTGAATCTTCTAATTCTCCAAAGAAATATCAGTATGATTTTTGGTTTTCGAGGCTTGTTTTTAATGTTTACCGGCTTAAAAATGCACTTTATGCACTTTATGCTTTTGACCTCGGATGCAGAAACTTCCTTCTGAAGAAAGATTCGGAACGTCGATTAGAGTGGGCGTGCGCGGATGAAATCTTTATTTGAAGCTCCGAATAGAAAAAGTCTTCATCGTCCGTCGATTTTAGGGTTTTTGAACTATCAGGGATTCCGTTTCGGCAAACTTCCGAGAATTGGAATTTGACGTTCGTACATTCCAGGGTTTCGCATCGAAATACTTGTTTACTGACGAATAAGAGAAATTCTAACATTTCTCTGAAGATTTTTGGAATTAGTTTCCATCGCGTCCTAAAGTGTAAATTAGCTATTTACTAGTGTCTTTGACCTAAGATTAGGCGAATGTTAGTCGTGCTATACTTTTATCGGTTTTGATACAATCCTTGAACTTTTCCTGAACCTTCTCCTTCATAAATTTATTTCATCCAATAAACTCTTGTTCAGGTTTCCCTTCACGATACATCGAACTTATTCGTTAATAAGGAATTTCACTAATTTATTCTAAGCTTAAAATCTTGGGTCTCACATCAGTCCCCTCACAAAGCGCTTGCACATATAGGGTTCATCAACTTGGTCACGGAAAAATCGAAAGTGTTTTGCCAAAGACTCCAACTTAGCAGCATATTCCGGAATGGTCATGCTCCCTTGTCTAAGAGTCAGAAACTGTGATTCACGCTCGTCACGAGCACTATCAGGAAAATACTTCTCGAGAAAAGCAGTACGAAAAGAATTCCAGTTCACCTCAACATGGTTTGCTTCCATAATCCCTCTGGTGCCTCTCCACCAGTACTCAGCATCACCCAACAGCAGAAAGGTTGCCATCCCCACCTTGGCTCCCTCAGCAGCCTGTAACACGCCAAAGATCTTCTCTATTTCCTCAATCCAGAGATCCGCTTTGTCCGGGTCAGTACCTCCCGAAAACTTAGGTGGATCCTGTCTCCTGAAATCATTCAACCCCTTGTTCTGATCTAAAGTCACCTCCCTCTGACGCTGGTGTTGTTCACGCGCTTCCTCCGCAGCACGCCTCTGAGCGTTGTCATTTGCTTGATTAGTCATCGCCTGAGCCATAGTGGCCATCATCTCCACTAGTTGATTCGTGTTCACCATCGTCTGTTACCTCAAGGAAACTATTAGTCCTAATCGTATGATAACACCAAAACTATTCCATATGATTAAGTAACAATGCAATCAATTAGAACGAAAAATCGTTCTGCAGACAATCAATTTTCACTCTTTGCAGAGTCACACAACCTAGCACATAAGACCTATTCCCCAAAGACTCCCAAAAGACTCAACTAAGCTCTGATACCACAATGTAACACCCCGATTTCCAGGTGTCACTTTAGTAACAACAAAATAAACTTTACGCGAAAAACCGGTATTATTTTTTTTTCCGTTTGATTCCTTAAAATTAAAGCGATAGAAAATAAAGACATAACCCAGCAACTAAACTAACCGATGTACAACCGTATATACATGTACAGCCTCAGCTGCACGTCAACGTCACGCGCACTCGCAGTGACCTCAAAGTAGTGTGCCCGTAGGCAAATATGTACAGAACCAGTAGTGTCAGTAAAAAGATCATAAGTACAGTCATCCAAGAGAAAGTCGGCTCCCAAAATGGCCTAAAGAAAAGACCCCTATAGTCCGACAGACTCTCTGTGATTCCCCATCAAGAGAACCACACAAAAAGCCATGCATCGGGAACCTACCCTGTCCCAAAAGTAAGACGAATCAGAGCTCTACACAAAATATGACGCTGCCTAACCTACCCTCCCAGTACCGCTCATAGCTCCTCCTCCTCTCCCTCGTCGCTCGGCGAGTAGTTGTCCCCACTGCTGTCGGAGTCCGAGTCGGAATCCACCGTGATAATCTCGGTGTCCAAGTCCACGACCTCCCTCCTAACTGTCATGCGCACCGTCCTAGTCAAGCCCGTCTCAACATCCACCTCTCCAGTAAGAACGTCCTCCTCCACCACCCGAACCAGGGGATCCACACGATAGCCGCGCGGTGGAGTAAAAGGAACACGACGTGAAGCAGATGGAACAACAGACTCCCTCTTCAGCTCCACGAGCCTCGAGGACGACGCCACGTCGGTAGGATCGATAGTAGTAGCAGGAGGTGGTGCAACAGGTGCAGCAACATCAACCTAGATATCGGATGGGTCCTCGTCATCGAAAGAAGATGAAGTCGGAGGTGGTGCAGGTGGTCCTCGACCAGTACCTGGTCCACAGCGAACTGAAGGCGGCAAGTCAAAGCTCAGCTCCATGCGTCGTAGCACTCCCCTCGTCAAACGTCCACGCTCATCTGTTCGGTCCCCCATGACCCTTCCCCGGTACGTCGCTCGATGACCCACAACATTGATCACCTAAGCGGTGGGGGCATGACGGTCCACCAACTCATACTTGATCCCCCCCCCGAGGGAGAGACCATCGAAAACCAGTTCGCCATCGACATCTGGCAGCAGGCCGACCGCCCAAACACAAACATGAAACCAAAGCCAAGGCGCTAAGGTCAACTCACGGAAATAACTAATTATACACTCAACATGTGATTGGGGTATAGATATATATGTTGATATATATATATATATATATATATATATATATATAACCTAGCATGTTATTGGCTCTAACAATGCTTCAATAATTCAAACAGCATACAATTCCCGTCAGAATGAATGCATGCGTGAAATGCAATTCAATATGATCCGGATAGTTGTTTGGGATGGGCACCACGAGACCGCACGACACAGGCCTAGTGTCGCCAACTCTGCTCGGATGTCGCTTACAAACCCATGCATAGTCGGATCAGCCCCAACCACCCTAGGTCGTGCCACTCTGCCCGCTATGCCGAAGATACACCCAGGTGTTCTTCGATGAAGGCAATTCCCCAACCTTCATGAAGCATTCCCGTTCTTCACCGAGGCCTAATCTTTCGATCGTACAAACCCCGAATGATGCATGATGCAATATGGTTAGCCAAACATCGAATCGTCCTCCCAACGCAAGTGTTTAGCTCAAAACCCAATCTCGAAACCCAAGAGTTTAGTGTCGGTCAATACAACACAACTCCAACAACAAGAGTACTAAAGTACTCCGTGACTTTCAATCATCACCGTGGCTCACCCCCCTGGTGTCCAGCAATTCTCCAGAACCCACAACAAAAGTCGACTTTTCCCCGTCTTTCGCAATTATTTTCCCCTTTAGTTTTCCTATGTTTTATTCGTTAATAAAAATGTTTCGAATTGAATTAGTCAAGTTATGAGTTTAGTCCTCCAAAAACCCACCAAATGTAAATCCCGGGGAAAGTCTAAGTATACAAACAAATGACTAAGTCTCAAACCTCCTGTTTGGACTTGCCTAGGGTCGTTTCTCCAACCCGAAATATCAAAGATAACCAGTTCAATGATTCCCCACTCCGAAGTCGCGTCAAAACGCACAATTCAATAACATCTCAATATCATAAGTTAAGGAAAACATCATAACATTAATTCATCATCATAATCAATATCACAGTAAAGCATCAGTCGAATTTATCGACGCCTATCATGCAGTCTTAGCTAATAGGTAAGTTTCCCTAACCTCGAGTTGCTCCAGCCTCGTGGTCTAGGTTTTCTTCACACAATTGCTCTGAGAAACCCAAAGTTCCTTCAACTGAACCTCGGAGAAAACAAAGCAGAAATCCAAACAAAATCAATTAGCTTGATCACAATACAACTCATTAACGATAGACAAAGCATCAAAGCTTCAGAATACAACAATCGAGTACGAAAGGACAAGTTTTCGAAAACGAAAAACTCCCCCCCCACACAAACATGCTCTCGGCCACAAGAGGAAAAAGGCTCTGGGTCTTTTTCTTCGATCTAATTTAATTACAAGGTAGTTTTAGGGTAAAACTAGGGTAAAGAAATTGTCGGAAAAATTTTCGGACGATCGGATCGAAATACAGCTATTTAGGGGAGTTTTAGTCCAAAATAAAAGCTCAAAACCTCAAAGTTAAAACTTCGGAAAACAAATTTGATAGCGATGTTCCTAACGACATTTGCAGAAACTAATCCTAAAGGCACGAAGTCGGATTGCGACTTTTCGACATTAAAGTTTCGATATGTGCACAAAAAGGGTTTTGAATCAGTTTTTCAGATCCTTGACAACTCGATCAAAATCGGCGAACAACGGCGAGTGTTCTAGGCTCTTGGGCAAGTACAGAAGATATCCCAAGCGAAAAATCAAGAAAAACGGATAGTTTTACGAAAAGCTCGAAACTTTGAGCACAGAAAGAGATATAGAAACGCAGTAGAAACAATGATCAGAGGTAAGAATCAAGCTAGTTAACTCGATACCTTGAAGTAGGGATAAACAGCTCGAAGATCGGTCGAGTTTCGGCGAAAATCTCCTTCCTCCTTTCTCTCCTCAAACTCGCGGCTTCAATGGGAAGAAATGGGAGATATTTTGATTTTTCAACTATTTATAGGAAGGTGAAATCGCGGGAAAATGAAAATTTCGCGATTCCGATTTTTGCAGGACGTTCATCGGTGAATTCTAAGCGAGATTCTGGCGACAGAATTCCAGAACTCAAAACCAATCTCTATAATTCGGGAAAAACGATCTCTAAAACCCCAAAAGCGGTGTAAGTTAATCTGTCCCGAAAAACTACTTTTTGCTGTGAAGGTCAGACGACAAAACTTCGTTCTGAAGAAAGATTGGAAACATCGAAACAAATTTGGCAACGTGGGTGGAAACTTCGTTAAAAGCTCCGAATAGAAAAAGTCTTCATTCAGTGATTGAATTTAGGGTTTTGAAGCAAAGAAATTAGCGTCGTCGGACTTCCGAGAAGTGAATACTATCGTGCGTACAGTCCAGGGTTCCGAAATGAAACACTGGTCGAAGGAAAAATAAAGAGAACTTCTTATTTTTCCAAGGATTTGAAATCTCACTTAAACATTGCTTTAAGAGCGAAATTAGCCTATTCAGGACACTCTCGCCATAAGACAGGTGTGCAGACGACTCGTACTAACTTCTAGAACAACTATGAAACATTCCTCAAGCAATTCCTGAACTTTCTTCTTCATTAATCTTTCTCAAACGGCGAACTCCCGCCACGCTTACACTGATTCTACGCGTGAGTCGGAAATTAAACTTGTTCTGTAAATCCAGGTCTTACACAATCTCTCCCTCAACTATCTCCTCACTTTTTTCTCCCTCTGGTTTTTTCTTCGATTCACTCATCACCCTACCACTTCGAGTAGTCACTACAGAGGCATTCTCCTGTTTGGGATTAGGGATAGTATCGGAAGGAAACTTACCTTGAGGTCTTTCGGCTATTTGCTTGGCCAGCTGGCCAAATTGATTCTCTAAGTTTTTAATAGCCGCATCCTGTATTTTGTAATTGTTCTCAGTTCGGTTGATGAAAGTTTCAACCAACTCCTCTAAACTCTTTCTGCTACCACGGCTATCACCTTCTACTCTCTCTTGTGGCTGCCTTGAGAATTGGCCTTGAATGCCTTGATTAGGGAATTGCCTTTGATACATACCTCCTTGGCCATTATTGCTTTGCCTCCAAGAGAAATTGGGGTGGTTTCTCCATCCAGGATTGTAAGTATTGGAGAATGGGTCATTGCGAGCTTGACCCATGGCTTTGACTTCCTCTTCCGGCCTAGTCTCGGTACAGTTTTCACTATCATGCTGTCCTCCACAAGTCACACACTCCACCTTGGCAATTCTACCACCAACCTTGGTGGTTTTCATTTGGCTTTGAATCTCAGCCATTTGCTTGGAGAGTTTCTTGTTGGAGGCAATAAGTTGATCATAAGCCTCAACTTCAAGGACTCCTCTTCGGGCTTGGCGATCATTACTAGAGTTCATGGCTCTCAAATCCATCTTTTCAATCAGCTCATACCCAACTTGTGGAAGAAGGGCATCGAACTCACCGTTTGAAGCCGCATCTAAACCAAACCTTGAAGAATATGGGGGACCATCATAGAACTTAGCCACTTGCCCTGCTTGGGTGAGGTTGTGTTGTGGAAACTTCCTCAATAGCTTTTCGAAACGCTCCCAAGCTTCATAAAGGTTTTCATCGGCAGCTTGGGCAAACGTCATTATGTCATTCTTCAACTTTCTCAAGAGGGCTCTTGGAACAAATATAGTTGTGAACTTCTCGGCAAGATCCTCCCAAGATGTAATGCTACCTTGGGGCTGTGAGTTCAACCACTCTTCGACTGTGTCCCTCAATGAGAATGGAAACAAGCTCAAGCGGATTGTGTCCGCTGAGACATTTTGTACTCTGTAGTTGTTGCAATTGCGGATGAACCGCTCCATGTGTGCATGAGGATCCTCGAGAGCACCTCCACCATACTTATTTTGGCTCACCAAATTGATAAATGTCGGTCTCAGCTCAAAGTTTCCCATGCCTTCAGGTAAAACAATGCTGTCGGGATAGTCGTAGCTCATGGCAGCCATGGTGAGGTCTCTCAAAGAGTGATTGGCGTTTTCTGCCTCTTGCTCTACAAGTCTTTGACCGATGGCCTCTTGCACCCTTGCCTCTATGTGCGCTTGCATCTCTTCTTCCTTCATTTGAGCAGTCATGGCTTCAAGCCTTTGTTGGGCTCGACGACGGTGAAGAGTACGTTCAGGCTCCGGATCAAACTCCAATGGATCTGTGCCAAGCCTACCTTGCATAAACTGAAATACAAAACCAAAGAAGAGGTTAGTAATACATGTTCAATGCAATGTAAAAACTACAAACTCGTAACTTAAACCGAAAACCACAAACAGTCCCCGGCAACGGCGCCAAAAACTTGTTGGTCAATCTGCAAGTGCACATATATCTCCGGGTTGTAATTATCGAATCCACAAGGACCGTGAGTGAGAATTATGGTTTAAGCTTGAAGCTTGTGAGTTTGAAAGCAAGTAAAATTTAGATTTTGGATTTGTTTGTTTGTAACAAGAGTTCGCAAAATTAGCAATAGTAAAGAGATGAAAATATCAATTGATAAAGATGCTCTGGGTTAATGTTCATCCAATCCTCCTTAGTCAACCTACCCTATGCAATTGAAACCTTGAATCAATCCCTTGTTGTTATAGCATAGATGAGTACTCATTGATTCCTCACATGAGCAATTCTCCCATACTAAAAGCTAAGCCCAATTCCTTGTGTGCCTAGTCATTTATATGAGGATTAAAAGCATGCAATTTTCAGGCCAACAAAACCAATCCCCCACTCTATTCCTAGAAGCAAGCATAGAGAGATCAATTTCAACCCAAGTCCCTAAACCACAACAATCTTCCGATATGATTGTAATTTAGCCTTTAGCAAGAGTGCACCCAAGCTAATCATGCACTATTACAGAAAGTGATGGCGAAATTAATTTCTTGGAACCAGTTTGCGTTTGTCCCAGGAAGACAAATTGTGGACTGTATTGCTATCGCGAATGAGGTTGCTGATTTTCTATCAAGAAGGAGAGAGGGTGGGCTACTGTTAAAAATTGATTTCTCCAAAGCTTACGACCAAGTCGATTAGGATTTTCTGATAGATATTCTTCAAGAGATGAACTTTGGAATTAAATGGATAACATGGATGAAAAATTGCATCTCTACAGCATCTTTGGCTATACTCGTTAATGGCTCCCCAACTGAATTTTTTGCTATCGAGAAGGGCCTCAGGCAGGGTGACCCCCTGTCCCCGCTGCTTTTTAACATATGTGCGAACGGGTTGTCTTGTCTTCTCAATCAATTATTAGATGAGGATAACTTTAGTGGTATCAAGATTGGTCCGAACTTGGCTCTTAACCATCTGCAGTTCGCAGATGATACAATCATGTTCTGTGATAATGACGAACGTCAATTGGAGAAATTATGCAACATGCTGGTCACGTTTCTATTTGCATCGGGGTTAAAGGTTAATTATGGAAAATCTGTTCTGATTGGCTGCAACATTCCAGAAGGAGAGGTCAGGAGGTTGGCAGAACAATATGGTTGGAGTGTCGGCTCTCTTCCCATCCAATATCTTGGTGCCCCTCTCGGGGGCAATCCAAGGAGGGTGGATTTCTGGAAGCCTGTAATTGAAAAGCTCAGAGGCCGGTCAAGGAATTGGAACTCAAAACTGATTTCTCTCTCGGGTAGGCTTGTGATCCTTAAATCAATATTGTGTTCAATTCCAATTTTTCCTATGTCGGTTTTCAAAGCCCCAAAAGGGATTGTTATTGAGATTGAAAAATAGTTGCGTGCTTTCCTATGGGGAAGGGATAATGGGAGAAATAAGATAAACTGGATCGGCTGGGATCAGGTCTGCAAGAATAAAGAAGCGGGGGGCCTAGGTTTAGGCTTCTTAGAATGGCGTAATAAAGCACTTTTGTTGAAATGGGGGTGGAAATTTGGCACAGAAATTGAAAGCCTTTGGAGAAGGGTTGTAATAGCGAAATACAATTTAGATGAATCATCGCTTTTCTTACATAAAGCGAATCAACCAAGTGGTGGTTGGTCTAAATTGATGGGTGATATTCTGAAAGTTGTATCTGATGATGATTTGATTTCAGTGAGTTTCAGAAATAGCTTGTTGGTATTAATTGGTAATGGTAAGCACACCAATTTCTGGAATGACCCATGGACATCGAATCTACCGCTGAAGACATCATTTCCTAGAATCTTTGCAATCTGTGAAAATAAAGAGGTGACAGTGGCTGATGTGGGTAAATTCGAAGGTGGAAAATGGGTCTGGAACCTGTCTTTTCGAAGGCGTTTTTTTGACTGGGAATGCTCTATATATGAAGAATTTACCAAAACAATAAACGGGATCACACCTTCTGTGGAAAAGCATGATTCCATTGTATGGGTACTGAATCAGAGCGGGATGTTCAGTGTGAAAGAAGCTTGCAGATGGGTAGAGGATCAAGTGTTCCAAAAAGAATGGCAGGTACCGAAAGCAATATCAAAAATGGTTCCATCAAAGGTTGGCTTGTTTGTGTGGCAAGCTCAGCGAAATAAAATAGCAACTAAAGACAACCTTTTGGCTAGAGGAATGAATTTGAATGGTCAAGATTTGTGTGTGTTTTGCAATCAGGTACGTGAGACTTCTCCACATCTCTTTCTTCATTGTAAATTAATTTGGATGTTGTGGATGGGTACAGCAAAGCGGGAAGGCTTCTCTTGGGTGATCCTCAAATCTTTGAATGATCTGTTATTGGAATGGGACTACTTGACAAAGTCCTCTGATCGTATTTTATGGAACCTCATACCATATTCATTAATATGGTCCGTTTGGCTTGAGCGAAATGGAATCTGTTTTAATAACAAGCCTGTAGACCTTGCAAACACTTGGGAAATGCACTTGCTGCGGATAGGATGGTGGATTAAAGCATGGAACCCTCGGTGTGCATACAATTTGGAGCAGTTCTCTAGAGACTTTTCGAGCATTAGGATTCAGCAGCAAGGAAAAAAGACAAGGAGCGCGAAGTGGTCCCTCCCGGCTGCTGGAATCTGGAAGGTGAATGTAGATGGTGCCGCGAGGGGAAGTCCAGGTACGTGTGGAATTGCAGGAATACTGAGGAATGCTCGTAACGAAATTAAAGGTTTTTTCTCAAAGAATTTGGGGATTGGATATGCTTTTGAAGCTGAAACTATGGCAGTCCTTGAAGCTTTATCATTATGCCACCAACACTGCATTCAGAACATAATTGTTGAATCAGATTCAACGATAGTTGTTGGCTGGATAAACAGTAGAAGGAATAGACCCCGGAAGCTGGCGGGAGTGCTAAATCAGATTGATGCTCTCATTCCACTGGTTAGATGCTTGGAAATTCGTCATGTATTCCGCGAAGCAAATACAGAAGCGGATGCCTTGGCTAAACGTGGTTCTAACACCACAAGGCCTCTCCATTACTTAAATACCTCTATCTGTGCATACGAATTTTGAGCTGGATTTTCTTTTGTAATGTTTAGAAGCAAGGTGCTGGTCAAGAAGTGCTCTTAAAATTGTCCCTTACGTGGATTGACATACTGTGCTGCTGCATAATTGACAATTCAGCTGCTGGATTGTGAAGGGAGCATACGTTTTTGGCATATTGTGGTTGCTTATTTGCTTGGCATGTTCTGAAGCTTATCTGATGAATGCGTTTAGGCCGTGCTTTCTTTTGTTATTTTTCTGGTTTGCTCTAGTATGAGTACTCTTTTTCCTCCCTGGGGTTTTTCCCACTGGGTTTTTCCTAGGGAGGTTTTAACGAGGCTTGTACTTGAGCACTGTTGGAAACCAGATTTTCTTAGGGTCTAAGCGCCATTAACTTGAGTTGTATTCAACCAGAGTTCTGGCTTCTTACTTGTTTTTTATATTCATCTACATGAGAGGATTGTTCTCATGGACATTTCTTTATCAATGAATTTCAGTTAGTTCTCAAAAAAAAAAAGAATTGAAATACAAGGTAGATTCAAGAACAAGAGCATAGGGATATGAATTAAAACTAGAAATTCATGAAATCACATTGAACCCAAAGCAAAAAAGAGTACAAGCCACTAATGGCTAGTGAATCCATACAAGAAATGTAAAGAAAACCTGGAAAATACAAGGTGGAAGCTTCTCACAAGCCCCAAAAGCACTTCCTAAGCTTCTATACTTGGTAAAAATCTAAGTAAAAATCAAAAGTTCTGAAAAGAATGGCCTAAAGCCTTATTTATAGGCATTCTGGTCGAGCCAAGGTGCTCAAGCGCTAAGCTGGGGCACTTGAGCGCCCATGAAGCAGAAGCTTCACTTTCCCTTCTGGCAAGCTGGCGCTGAGGCACCATGCTAGGGCGCTTGAGCGCCAGACACTCGGTTTTGGAGACTTTTCAGCTTTTTGTAACCCCCCTTTGAATGATCTCATCAATTCTTCACCCTTTTGGCCTTCTTCCTTCAAGAGTTACATGCTAAAGCATTAAAGGACCAAGACAAGCAATAAAATCAAGAAATTCAAAGGGTTTTAATCACTTTTGTCCTCACAAAACCATGGCAAAACAAATGCAAGTCCTAAACTCTATAAAAATGCAAAAAGGACCCTCATAAAACCATAAAATTACTAAAACTAAACTCAAACTCAAATAAACATAAAAATGCATGAGAATGCATGAAACACTACATGAGACAAAGAAAAAGACTCAAAACCATCAAAGAATGACCCTAAAAACACTACTAAAATAGGGTCATCAGCGTCCAAAGGTAAACTCGCGGCCGAGGTGGATGCCCGTCCCCAACGGGTAAGCGTGAGTGGAACTTGACTTGTGTTTGACGTTTTGACTAGTGTTATGAAGATGAAAGCTCACAGTATATTTAGGGATGACACTATAGTCATTTTGATTGATAGCACGAGCCATATTCGCATCCGACTAAGGTCGAGAGTGTCCGAAAAATGCTATATCCGCTCCTAGAGCACTGTTTAAGAGAATTTTAGAATTTAAGAGAGAATAAGAACCTCTGAGTATTTTTCGCATGACTAGCTTTCCGATACGGAACCCTGGACTGTACGCTTGTTAGGTTTCGCTTCCCAGAAGTCCGCCGAAGCTAGACTTTAACTTCTCGGGGACTTTAATTAAGACCCTGAATGAAGAGTTTTTCTATTAGGTGCAGAGGTAAGGATGCTCAATCTTACTTCTGTTGGGTTTTTCTATGTCTTTCTGTGCTCAAAGCTTTGAACTTTTTGTAAAAATGTCTGATTACCTCGACCTTTCTTTCCAACTATCTTCAACTACAACCCAACATGCTATAATCACTGTCGGATCTTCGAATTTTCACCGAGTCGCCGTAGATCTGAAAAACTGACTAAAAACCCCATTTTTCTTCACATGTGCTTACTTTCTTATCCAAAAGTCGCAACCAAGCTTAGTGCCCTTGATATTAAGTGCTATAAACGTCGTTGTGAACAACCCCATCAATTTTGTTTTTCATAATTTCAACTTTGAGTTTTTGGTCATTAATTCTTGACCATAATACCCCTAATTCTTATTTTCAGTCGTTAAATTTTCTGAGAGTTTCCCTGACCTGGATATCACATAAGAATACCTAGGAATTAAATTAGATCGAAGAAAAAGTTCAGGAAACCCGATTTTTGAAAGTGGCTGAAACTTTGTTGTTATGGTACCGTGTCTAAAAATAATTTTTGGGTTTGTGTGGCTTGAGCTATTGCGTAGCTCTTTCAATTATCGAAATTTTGACTTTGGTTTCGTGTCATTCCGAGTTTTGTAGCTCAAGTTATGCACGTTTTAGCAAACGAAGTCTCCGCTGTCAATTCGTGCCTAAATAGGGACTCTAAAGCTTTAAAAGTTTTCTTTCCGGTTTCGATTAGTGTTATTAGATAGTGTTGCTTCTAGTAAGGCTTGTATTGATAAGGATGTGTTTCTATGTTTTAGGTTCGCGGAGTTTATGCACTACTTCTACTCATGAAGTTAAGGGAAACTCAGTTTTAGCGCGTCTTTGAGTCTTGCCTGCTTTTATCGCACTGCATGCGTTTGAGATGAAGTTGTTTATATTTATTGGCATTTGATTTTGATTGTTTGGCTGAACTGGGAAATTTTTTTCTGGAGGCTTCGGCCGAGTGAACTTATTGAGACGTGTGTCTCCGTTTTCTGAGAGGCTTCGACCGTTTACTGGTTTCTGTCATTACTGCTTTCTAGTGGATAAGACATGGTTATTGTTGATACTTGACTTGATTTTTGGATTTAGAATTGTTGATTGATTTTGGTATATAGGGCTGAAACTTAAGTGGCAGTGTAGTGGTTTTCTTTCCACATGATTTGCCCGTCTTTCATGGGCGTTATTAAGTGGCATTCAGGGAAGTCCGTTCTCCGTCTGTCCCGTCTTTCATGAGAATTATTTAGTGATAGTTCAGGGGAGTCCGTTCCTCGCTCTATCCCGTCTTGCGAGTGTAACACCCCGATTTCGGTGGCGTCACTTTAGTAACCAAAAGTAAACCTAATGCGGAAAAACGTGAAATATTTTTTTTTCGATAATAACTAAGACAAGACTGAATTAAATAAACCCAACAATAACAAAATCAGAACTAATATACAATATATAAACAGCCCCCGCTGTAATAGTAACCTCGTCACGAGTAAACCTCCAGTGACGGAAAGAAAAGTGTAGCGCCCGAAGGCAAAATGTACAACCAAATCTAAAGGTAAGTGTCCGCAACACTATCCCTCAAAACTGAGAATGAGCTGGCCCATCAGCCCGAAACAAGACCTCCTAAGTCCAACCAACTCTCTGTGATTCTCGTAAAGAACCACACAAAAAGCTATAGGTGGGAAACTACCCTGTCCCAAAAGAAACAAATGATGTTCAGAGCTAAGACTCTACTCCTACACTAATCCCATCTCGAGGAGCTCACACCAGCACTAAGACCTACATGCTAGCGTGGTCGTCGCCCGAATCTGAATTCAGAACGACCTAGTCTAAGTACACCATCCGTCCTCCTCTCGCTACCGCGCTACGCTCCAGTTTCTGCATCTCAACCCTAGTTCCTCCCGAAGGATGAACCATCATGAATCAGCCCGCCAAAGACATCTGACAAAGGGCGTTTGTTCGCCAAAGCACACACAGAAGACGCGAGGGTCAACTCCAAAGAATTATGTAAATAATAGCACCAATAAATATAAATAAAATAATAGCCACTTAGGCTTATAACTAGGGATAACATCCTAGGGTTGCATATTTCCACAAAGAATATAACGACTGTAAATCACAGTTAACATGCATCAAGTAGAACTAACAAGTATCAAACACACTCATCATGTAGTCAGATCAGCAAAAAACCCGGATAACGTCACTCTGCTTGGCGATGGAACAAACCGACAACGTCACTCTGCTTGGCGACGGAACAAAACAACAACGTCACTCTGCTTGGCGACGGAACAAAACAACAACGTCACTCTGCTTGGCGACGGAACAAAACAACAACGTCACTCTGCTTGGCGACGGGACAAACCAAAGGTATTGCCACTTAAAGGCTGGGCACCTCGAGACGGTCGTGACACTTGTAAGATCAAGTTTTGATCTAGTAGTACAACTCTATGTTTTGATGATTACAAGTTAACCTTTTGATATGAACAATTGTGGTACTCTAACGTGTTTTTCTGAGTGTGCTATTTACAGGCTCTGACCTCAACTCAATCTCACACAAATCAGAAGCACTGTGTATAAAGGGTAACCCAAGCAACGCTTTCGCATTCACCATGTTCAGTATGAACAGTGGAAAAGCTTCAGAAGTTCTGAAGCTATACAAACTCTGATGTGGACTCAGTCGCTAGAAGCTCTGAAGATCCAGAAGTTCTGATAACCAAGAAACACTGAAGGTTCAGATGTTCTGATGGTGTAGAAAACTCTGAAGATCCAGAAGCTGAATAGTGGAAACTCTGAAGTCCAGAAGCAAGAAACTCTGAAGGCCATGTTCTTCCCTCTGAGTTCAGAATCAGAAGATACAATGGTCAGAGGATCTGTGCTTTCCCTCTGACTCTGATCAACCGGCTTCACAAGTTCCAATATGAAGTATTCCCCTGATCAGAAGTCTCCTAGGTTAAAAGGTCAAGTCGCTATCCAAGTACAAAAGCAAGTGTACCTTCCTGACGACCTACCTAACGTTCTCAGCCACAGCAGAAGCTGGATTTTCCAGAACTGCCCTCCAACGGTAGCATTTCCCATGCAACGCTCAACCCTAATCCTTGGAGTATATATAGAGGCTGAAGATTGAAAGAAGCGGCTAAGAAAAAGAAATACACACGCGCAAGACATATTCAAAATATTCTAAGCTTTCTTTCATCTGAAATTCATTGAGTTTACAATTAGCTTTTTGGAAGCAAATCTCTTGTAAACAATTCTTTGATAAACAGTTTGTTTAGTTCCTTTAGGAGATCAAGGTTGATCGGATCCTAGAGAAGACTAAGAGAGTGAATCTTAGTGTGAGCTAAGTCAGTGTAATTGTTAGTCACTTGTAGGTTTCAAGTGCAGTTGTAACTCTTACCTGATTAGTGGATTGCCTTCATTCTAAGAAGGAAGAAATCACCTTAACGGGTGGACTGGAGTAGCTTGAGTGATTTATCAAGTGAACCAGGATAAAATCCTTGTGTGCTTTTCTATCTCTTATCTTTAGCACTTAAGTTCTCGAAAGATTTGTCAAAATCTTTAAGGTGGAAGTTTTGTTCTGAAAACGTTATTCAAACCCCCCCCCCCTTTCTACCGTTTTTCATACCTTCAATTGGTATCAGAGCGCAAGTTCTGATTACCACACCTAACAGTGTTCAGTGATCCGGGCCGGTGTGAAAAACAATGGCTGCCACCACCAGTGAAACTCAAAGAGATGGTTACAACGCAAAGCCTCCTATGTTCGATGGTCAAAGGTTCGAATATTGGAAAGATAGACTGGAAAGTTTCTTTCTGGGTTTCGATGCAGATCTCTGGGATATTATTGTGGATGGCTATGAGCGTCCAGTTGATGCAGATGGCAAGAAGATCCCAAGGTCAGAGATGACTGCAGATCAAAAGAAGCTGTACTCACAACATCACAAAGCAAGAGCAATTCTTCTAAGTGCTATTTCCTATGAGGAGTACCAGAAGATTACAGATCGTGAGTTTGCTAAAGGCATTTTTGAATCTCTGAAGATGTCTCATGAAGGAAACAAGAAAGTCAAAGAATCAAAGGCATTGTCTTTGATCCAAAAGTATGAATCCTTCATCATGGAGCCAAATGAGTCCATTGAAGAAATGTTCTCCAGATTTCAATTGCTTGTAGCTGGCATACGACCTCTCAACAAGAGCTACACAACAAAAGATCATGTCATAAGGGTCATCAGGTGTCTTCCTGAAAGTTGGATGCCTTTGGTGACTTCAATAGAGCTCACGAGAGACGTTGAGAATATGAGTTTAGAAGAACTCATCAGCATTTTGAAATGCCATGAGCTGAAACGCTCAGAGATGCAAGATCTGAGGAAAAAGTCCATAGCCTTGAAATCCAAATCTGAAAAGGCTAAGGTTGAGAAGTCAAAGGCTCTTCAAGCTGAAGAAGAAGAATCTGAAGAAGCATCAGAAGATTCTGATGAAGATGAGCTGACTCTGATCTCCAAGAGACTCAACCGCATCTGGAAGCACAGGCAGAGCAAGTTCAAAGGCTCTGGAAAGGCAAAAGGAAAGTATGAGTCCTCAGGCCAGAAGAAGTCTTCAATCAAGGAAGTCACATGTTTTGAGTGCAAAGAATCTGGGCACTACAAAAGTGATTGTCCAAAGTTGAAGAAAGACAAGAAGCCAAAGAAGCACTTCAAGACGAAGAAGAGTCTGATGGTGACATTTGATGAATCAGAGTCAGAGGATGTTGACTCTGATGGTGAAGTCCAAGGACTCATGGCAATTGTCAAAGACAAGGAAGCAGAGTCAAAGGAAGCTGTTGACTCTGACTCAGAATCAGAAGGAGATCCTAACTCAGACGATGAAAATGAGGTATTTGCTTCTTTCTCTACCTCTGAACTGAAACATGCTTTGTCTGATATCATGGATAAGTATAACTCTTTATTGTCTAAGCATAAAAAGTTGAAAAAGAACTTATCTGCTGTCTCCAAGACTCCTTCTGAACATGAGAAAATTATTTCTGATTTGAAAAATGAAAATCATGCTTTGGTAAATTCTAACTCTGTGCTTAAGAACCAGATTGCTAAGTTAGAAGAAATTGTTGCCTGTGATGCCTCTGATTGTAGAAATGAATCTAAGTATGAAAAGTCTTTTCAAAGATTCCTAGCTAAAAGCGTGGATAGAAGCTTAATGGCTTCAATGATCTATGGCGTAAGCAGAAATGGAATGCATGGCATTGGCTATTCTAAACCAATTAGAAATGAGCCTTCTGTGTCTAAAGCTAAATCCTTGTATGAATGCTTTGTTCCCTCTGGTACCATATTGCCTGATCCTGTACCTGCTAAAATTGCTAAAAACCCTCTTAAAAGGGGATCTTTCTCTATGACTAAATATCATGCAAATATTCCTTTAAAATATTATGTTGAGACACCCAAGGTGATCAGAACCTCTGGGGTAACTAACAAAAGAGGACCCAGAAAGTGGGTACCTAAGGACAAGATTATCTATGTTGCAGATATCCTTGATAGCTCCACTGAAACACCAATCATGGTATCTGGACAGTGGATGCTCGCGTCACATGACGGGAGAAAAGCGTATGTTCCGAGAGCTGAAACTTAAGCCTGGAGGCGAAGTTGGCTTCGGAGGAAATGAAAAGGGTAAAATTGTTGGTACTGGTACAACTTGTGTAGATAGTAGTCCATGCATTGATAATGTTTTATTGGTAGACGGCTTAACACATAACTTATTGTCTATAAGTCAATTAGCTGACAAGGGTTATGATGTTATATTCAATCAAAAGTCCTGCCGGGCTGTAAGTCAGATCGATGGCTCTGTTCTGTTTAACAGCAAGAGGAAGAACAACATTTATAAGATCAGATTATCTGAGTTGGAGGCTCAGAATGTGAAGTGCCTTCTGTCTGTTGATGAAGAGCAGTGGGTATGGCATAGACGGTTAGGGCATGCCAGTATGAGAAAGATTTCTCAGCTGAGCAAGCTAAATCTTGTCAGGGGCTTACCCAATCTGAAGTTCGCTTCAGACGCTCTTTGTGAAGCATGTCAGAAAGGCAAATTCACAAAAGTCCCTTTCAAGGCAAAGAATGTTGTCTCAACCTCAAGGCCGTTAGAACTTCTGCATATCGACCTGTTTGGACCAGTGAAAACTGAGTCTATAGGTGGCAAGAGATATGGGATGGTTATCGTTGATGACTATAGCCGCTGGACATGGGTAAAGTTTCTAACCCGCAAGGATGAGTCTCATGCTGTGTTCTCTACCTTCATTGCTCAAGTGCAAAACGAGAAGGCTTGTAGGATTGTGCGTGTCAGAAGTGACCATGGTGGAGAGTTTGAGAATGACAAGTTTGAGAGTCTGTTTGATTCCTATGGAATTGCACATGATTTCTCTTGTCCCAGAACTCCTCAACAAAATGGTGTTGTTGAGAGGAAGAACAGAACTCTTCAGGAGATGGCTAGAACCATGCTCCAAGAAACTGGCATGGCTAAGCACTTTTGGGCAGAGGCAGTAAATACAGCATGTTACATTCAGAACAGAATCTCTGTGAGACCAATTCTGAATAAGACTCCTTATGAATTGTGGAAGAACATAAAACCCAACATTTCTTATTTTCATCCTTTTGGCTGTGTTTGTTATGTTCTCAATACTAAGGATAGATTGCATAAATTTGATGCTAAGTCTTCTAAGTGTCTACTACTTGGTTATTCTGAGAGATCTAAAGGTTTTAGATTTTATAATACTGATGCTAAGACTATTGAAGAATCTATTCATGTTAGATTTGACGATAAGCTTGACTCTGACCAGTCAAAGCTAGTTGAAAAGTTTGCAGATTTAAGCATTAATGTTTCTGACAAAGGCAAAGCTCCAGAGGAAGCTGAGCCAGAGGAAGATGAACCAGAGGAAGAAGCTGGTCCCTCTAACTCACAAACTCTGAAGAAGAGCAGAATCACTGCAGCTCACCCTAAGGAATTGATTCTGGGCAACAAAGACGAACCAGTCAGAACCAGATCAGCCTTCAGACCCTCTGAAGAGACCTTGCTCAGTCTGAAAGGATTGGTGTCCTTAATTGAACCCAAGTCCATAGATGAAGCTCTTCAGGACAAGGATTGGATTCTGGCCATGGAAGAAGAATTGAATCAATTTTCCAAGAACGATGTTTGGAGCTTAGTGAAGAAGCTCGAGAGTGTCCATGTTATTGGAACGAAATGGGTATTCAGAAACAAGCTGAATGAGAAAGGAGATGTAGTCAGAAACAAGGCAAGGCTAGTTGCTCAAGGCTACAGCCAGCAGGAAGGAATAGACTACACTGAAACATTTGCTCCAGTAGCAAGACTGGAGGCAATCAGACTGTTGATCTCTTTCTCAGTAAATCACAACATAGTTCTACATCAGATGGACGTGAAGAGTGCCTTCCTAAATGGTTATATCTCAGAGGAAGTCTATGTTCATCAACCCCCAGGTTTTGAAGATGAAAAGAAACCAGACCATGTGTTCAAATTGAAGAAATCACTCTACGGTCTGAAGCAAGCTCCCAGAGCATGGTATGAGAGACTTAGCTCATTCCTTCTGGAGAATGAGTTTGTAAGGGGTAAAGTAGATACAACTCTTTTTTGCAAGACTTATAAAGATGATATCTTAATTGTGCAAATTTATGTTGATGATATTATATTTGGTTCTGCTAATCAATCTCTATGCAAAGAATTTTCTGAGATGATGCAGGCTGAATTTGAGATGAGTATGATGGGAGAATTAAAGTACTTTCTGGGAATACAAGTTGATCAAACACCAGAAGGAACATATATCCATCAGAGCAAGTACACTAAAGAACTTCTGAAGAAGTTCAATATGCTGGAATCTACAGTGGCCAAGACTCCAATGCATCCTACATGCATTTTGGAGAAAGAAGATAAAAGTGGTAAAGTATGTCAGAAGCTCTATCGTGGAATGATAGGTTCACTTCTATACTTAACTGCATCTAGGCCAGACATATTATTTAGTGTTCACTTATGTGCTCGTTTCCAATCAGATCCAAGGGAAACCCACTTAACTGCTGTTAAGAGGATCCTAAGGTATCTGAAAGGCACCACTAACCTTGGCTTGATGTATAAGAAAACATCAGAGTATAAGCTTTCAGGTTATTGTGATGCTGATTATGCTGGAGATAGAATAGAGAGAAAAAGTACTTCTGGAAATTGTCAATTTCTGGGAAGCAATCTAGTCTCATGGGCAAGCAAGAGGCAATCAACCATTGCACTATCAACTGCAGAGGCAGAATATATCTCAGCAGCAATATGCAGCACTCAGATGCTCTGGATGAAACATCAGCTGGAGGATTATCAGATCCTTGAGAGCAATATCTCAATCTATTGTGATAACACTGCTGCAATCTCATTGAGTAAGAATCCTATCTTGCATTCAAGGGCAAAGCACATTGAGGTAAAGTATCACTTTATTAGAGATTATGTACAGAAGGGCGTACTTCTTCTGAAGTTTGTTGATACTGACCGTCAATGGGCAGATATCTTTACAAAGCCCTTAGCAGAGGATAGATTTAATTTTATTCTGAAAAATCTAAACATGGACTTTTGTCCAGAGTGAAGATGGATCAGAACCTCTGACTATGATACTTCTTGATCAGAAGATGTCTAGTCCAGAAGGTAACTCAATCAGAGTGTGTGTGCCCACTGGTACTGACTCTGAAGCTGAGACAACAACACGTGTGTCAGAATTTCTGATGCATAATTCCTTGTGCCCGTGTGACAGTCTGTTATGATTGCGTGTAGATATGCTTATCTCCTGTGTGTGATTGTGTATTTTACTGTTACTATCTATCTTTAATTTTCAACCGTTGATCTTAAAGTGCTTTTTGAATCAACAACGGTTATTTGATAAAACCCACTATACACACACGTTCTCGTTCACTTCCGGTTCTCACTCTCGCACTCTCTGCTTTTCAAAACCGCCTCTTTCTTGATTTCTCTCTCGATCTCTCTTCATCCTTCAAACTTCATCTTCTACCTCAAACCTTCAACCTCTTCAAAATGGTGAGACAAACCAGAAGATCTACTGCAGATGCACCTCAGTTCCCTCACATGGTAGTTGGTTTGGCAACGGGTCAAAGGGGCTCTGAGAACCCGGCACAAGAACAAGTTCAAGTTCAAGAGCAGATTGTTCCAATTGCAGAACGGGGCTGTGCCGTTCACTGCGTATTTGCTCCTGAGGAACTCCAAGTCCTGGCAGAATGGAGATTCGACCTCGACAACCTGGCTGCAAATGGGTTTGATCTTCGTCCTGAAGTCCAAGCTCAAGGTTGGGGAAACTACTTCAACCGACTTCGAGGACCGGTGTATGAGAAGTTGGTCAAGGAATTCTGGAAGCACGCCGACTGCGATGATACTCAAGTGGTATCTCATATTCTTGGCAGGAAGATCATCATCACGGAGAAGTCATTCGTGAATCTGCTAGGTGCAGACACTGCTTATGGGTTTCGATTCCAATTCACTGAGTCGAAGCTGAAACCCAGCACCAAAGACAAAACCAACCAGGCCCTGTACACCACTTTCAAACCGGGCAAGACAAGTTACAAGGTGATGGACCTTCACCCCAAACTCAGGATCTGGCACAAGATCCTGCTCAACTGCATCAATCAGAGACCGAAGGGCAGTTCCCCAGATTACATCAACTTCAACCAGAAGGCGATGCTGTTTTTCATTCAAGACAAGAGGAAGATCTGCCTTCCCTACTTCTTGTTCTCCTACTTGAAGGAGTGTATCCGGAAGTCTAGGACTACTGCCTCAATCAAGTCAGCAATCAAGTATATCCCCTTTGGGAGACTGCTGTCTGATCTCTTCATTGAGAGTGGCCTCATTCAAGACCTGATCAATGCTGGTTGCACAGAGGACTTGAGCACAATTGTCAGCGATGTCTTCACTGCCAACTCTCTGAAGAAGATGGGTTTGGTCCAGAAGAAGATTGCTCCTGCTCATGAAGACACATCTTTTGAGATCAGAGGAAGAAGGATGCCTCTGAATGACTACCCACTGTGGACTCAAGCAGACAATCCTGAAGCCATCAGATGCTATGTTGAAGACCTCAGGGCTCAAGGATTCGAGATTGATCTTGATGATTTCTTCAGCAGACTGCCGCCAGCTCCAGAGTTTCCTTCTCCTCCCAAGAAGAAAGCTCAGAGGAAGATGGTTCTGGAAGAATCCTCTGAAGAATCTGATGTCCCTCTGGTCAAGAAGACAAAGAGAAAGCCTGATGATGGTGATGATAGTGATAGTGAGGATGGTCCTCCAAAGAAGAAGCAGAAGAAGGTCAGAATCGTGGTGAAGCCTACTCGGGTGGAACCAGCTGCTGCAGTGGTCAGAAGGACTGAACCTCCTGCCAGAGTGACTCGATCATCAGCACATTCAAGTAAGCCTGCACTTGCTTCTGATGATGATTTGAATTTATTTGATGCACTTCCTATTTCTGCCTTGCTTCAACACTCCTCAAATCCCCTCACTCCTATTCCTGAATCCCAACCAGCCGCACAAACCACCTCTCCACCACATTCCCCACGATCCTCCTTCTTTCAACCTTCTCCTACCGAAGCACCTCTCTGGAATTTGCTTCAGAACCCAACCTCTAGGTCAGAAGATCCAACCTCTCTCCTTACCATTCCGTACGACCCATTATCTTCTGAACCCATCATCCATGACCAACCAGAGCCCAACCAAACAGAACCACAACCCAGAACGTCTGATCACTCTGCTCCCAGAGCATCAGCACGTCCTGCTGCCAGAACCACGGATACAGACTCTTCAACAGCCTTTACACCTGTATCCTTCCCAATCAATGTTGTTGATTCTTCTCCCTCCAATAACTCTGAATCAATTAGAAAATTCATGGAGGTTAGAAAAGAGAAGGTGTCTGCCTTGGAAGAGTATTACCTTACTTGTCCAAGCCCTAGGAGATATCCTGACCCTAGACCTGAACGTCTAGTTGACCCAGATGAACCTATCTTGGCCAATCCTATCCAAGAGGCAGACCCCTTAGTTCAACAAGCTCACCCTGTCCCTGACCAACAAGAGCCCATTCAACCAGACCCTGAACCCGAACAATCAGTGTCTAACCAATCCTCGGTTAGATCACCTCACCCTCTGGTTGAAACTTCAGACCCTCACCTTGGAACCTCTGAACCCAATGCTCCCATGATTAACATTGGTTCTCCACAAGGTGCCTCTGAAGCTCATAGCAGCAATCACCCAGCCTCTCCTGCACCCAACCTCTCCATAATTCCCTATACTCACCTTCAACCCACATCTCTCTCTGAGTGCATCAATATCTTCTATCATGAAGCCTCCTTGAGGCTCCGCAATGTGCACGGTCAGACTGATCTCAGTGAGAATGCTGAAAATGTGGCTGATGAGTGGAACAATCTGAGCACTTGGCTAGTGGCTCAAGTTCCGATTATGATGCAGCTCCTGCATGCAGAGGGCAGTCAGAGCATTGAGGCTGCAAAGCAAAAGTTTGCTAGAAGGGTGGCTCTTCATGAACTAGAACAGAGAAATAAGCTTCTTGAAGCTATTGAAGAAGCCAAGAGAAAGAAAGAACAAGCAGAAGAAGTTGCACGTCAAGCAGCAGCTCAAGCTGAACAAGCCAGACTTGAGGCAGAGCGACTTGAAGCTGAGGCTGAAGCTCTTAGATGCCAAGCACTTGCACCAGTTGTGTTTACTCCTGCTGCTTCTGCTTCCATTCCAGATCCTCAAGCTGCTCAGAATGTTCCTTCCAGTTCTACTCAGACAAGCTCATCCAGACTCGACATCATGGAACAACGTCTTGACACTCATGAATCCATGCTGATTGAGATGAAGCACATGATGATGGAACTTCTGCGACGCACTGACAAACCTTAGTTTTAGGATCTCTTCTTTTTCTTCTTTTTCGTTACCTTTGTTTTCCTTTGTTAAACTCTGTTTCTTTTTATTTATTTATTCTCTTTTGTTCGTTTGTGATTATATATGCATAACTATATACTTATGTCACATATGTTTGCTAAACTCGTTTTATTCATAATTGTTTTGTGTTTACATCATATTTCTTTCCATCATATAATCTAGAATGGAGGATCTCTCCTCATTCTTCTGCACTCCTGGCGCTGCTCTGACCTATCCTTCTCCAGACGCTCCAGTACATGCTGGATGTTGCTGAGCCTGATCTTTAGCTCATCCCTCTCCAGAATCTCTTCTGAAGTCTTGAGCTTCTCTTCCAAACTCTCTTTCTCTTCCAGCAGCTTGAGTTCAAGCCGGTTGAGTTCTTGCACCTCCTCCACGAAGGCAAGAAATTCCTTCAGGTCTCTCTCCAACTCTGGACGCAGGTCCTCTTCCAGCAGTGTCCGTGTCAGCTCCGCGATGGTAGTTGCACCCTCTGGATGCCTGATGTTCAGGAACAAGTCCTCTTCAAAGGCCTTCTTCCTCAGCTCTTCTAGTGCTACGTTGTATGATGCCATTTTTTCTTACTGAAAATTATTCGAGGTGTGAAGCTTACCTTTCTCTCCAACGCTTTTTATAGGCTTCACTTTCTCTCTGAAAGTTAATGCTCTTACAGTTTCTCGAGGTTAAGTTCTTGGTAACTGACCCTTCTATTTACTCACTTGACCGGTGGTAAACGTTCATCCCTTGCATTAACTCTTCTATTTATTTTCGCCTAACTCTGATTCTTACATCGTTTTCATTTTCTTTTAAACTTAGACCTTCTCTAAGGGGGAGTACCTTGTACTTCAAGCTAAGTTTTTCACACCCCAAGCTTTTTGCTTATGACAAAAAGGGGGAGTAAACCCAGTTTTTGATTTGTAAGATGTGTTAGTGTGACTTATTTTTCTTTTGGAGATTTTAAGAGTTCCACCTTCATGACCATAGATGTGTCACTGGGCAAATACAAGGAATACATTTCACTTCTTCTGAAGTGATTCTAAGTTGACTCTGATACCCAAGACTCTGATACCTTGTCCCTGACTCTGATCACTTATGCGCTCTGATTATTCGTTTTTCATCTATGTCATAAGCTTTTCACTCTGAACTCTTATATTTTTTAGCTCAGAATCTAGACTTTACTAACGTTTTCATCAAGTATTAGATTCAGGGGGAGCTAAGCTCAGAATCAAGCAGTGACTTGAATTCAAAATGAGCAAGATAAACTATTCACATCAGGATAAGTCTTATTCTATATCTCTAAACTCTGAGTGAATTCAGTTTAATGTTTAAGAATTGTTCATCAAAAATCTTAGTTTTGTCATCATCAAAAAGGGGGAGATTGTAAGATCAAGTTTTGATCTAGTAGTACAACTCTATGTTTTGATGATTACAAGTTAACCTTTTGATATGAACAATTGTGGTACTCTAACGTGTTTTTCTGAGTTTGCTATTTACAGGCTCTGACCTCAACTCAATCTCACACAAATCAGAAGCACTGTGTATAAAGGGTAACCCAAGCAACGCTTTCGCATTCACCATGTTCAGTATGAACAGTGGAAAAGCTTCAGAAGTTCTGAAGCTATACAAACTCTGATGTGGACTCAGTCGCTAGAAGCTCTGAAGATCCAGAAGTTCTGATAACCAAGAAACACTGAAGGTTCAGATGTTCTGATGGTGTAGAAGACTCTGAAGATCCAGAAGCTGAATAGTGGAAACTCTGAAGTCCAGAAGCAAGAAACTCTGAAGGCCATGTTCTTCCCTCTGACTTCAGAATCAGAAGATACAATGGTCAGAGGATCTGTGCTTTCCCTCTGACTCTGATCAACCGGCTTCACAAGTTCCAATATGAAGTATTCCCCTGATCAGAAGTCTCCTAGGTTAAAAGGTCAAGTCGCTATCCAAGTACAAAAGCAAGTGTACCTTCCTGACGACCTACCTAACGTTCTCAGCCACAGCAGAAGCTGGATTTTCCAAAACTGCCCTCCAACGGTAGCATTTCCCATGCAACGCTCAACCCTAATCCTTGGAGTATATATAGAGGCTGAAGATTGAAAGAAGCGGCTAAGAAAAAGAAATACACACGCGCAAGACATATTCAAAATATTCTAAGCTTTCTTTCATCTGAAATTCATTGAGTTTACAATTAGCTTTTTAGAAGCAAATCTCTTGTAAACAATTCTTTGATAAACAGTTTGTTTAGTTCCTTTAGGAGATCAAGGTTGATCGGATCCTAGAGAAGACTAAGAGAGTGAATCTTAGTGTGAGCTAAGTCAGTGTAATTGTTAGTCACTTGTAGGTTTCAAGTGCAGTTGTAACTCTTACCTGATTAGTGGATTGCCTTCATTCTAAGAAGGAAGAAATCACCTTAACGGGTGGACTGGAGTAGCTTGAGTGATTTATCAAGTGAACCAGGATAAAATCCTTGTGTGCTTTTCTATCTCTTATCTTTAGCACTTAAGTTCTCGAAAGATTTGTCAAAATCTTTAAGGTGGAAGTTTTGTTCTGAAAACGTTATTCAAACCCCCCCCCCTTTCTACCGTTTTTCATACCTTCAACACTAGCCTCGTGTTTAACCATTTCTGCTCGGGCGTCACTTATCACCTTTGGCTATAGTCAAGACGGTACAAACTCTACATGGTTTGACCATTTCTGCTTGCTATGCCGAACATCAACAGGCACGATACAACTCTACATGGATGATCGTTACCTCCTGTTGTGCCAGGTATAGTCAGGACCGATCCAACTCTGCATGGCTGATCGTTCCTGCTATACCGAAGTACTCTGCTTGGCACTTCATAACAACACATAGCTGCTCCGACAGCACAAGAGTATCAAATACTCGGGAACTGTCAATTCCCCGGACTTATCCCCAGGATAGCCCAACAACATAGCTGCTCCAACAGCACAACAACAAACGCTGCTCCAACAGCACGACATCAAACGCTGCTCCAACAGCACAACAACGACATACTCAACACTTGGATCCGACGACACTCCTCGCTTTTCCAAAACTATGATTTGACTTCCAATGCCTTCCTTCGAGGTTGTTATCATTACTTAAAGATTTTGAGGTTATTTAAGGTCTTATGAATTTTCTTTATAAAATAGATTCCCTTTTGTCTTATCGCAAGTCTTATACATTTGCAGGATCTCCCAATCCCAAGTCGCTTCTAGAGGAGGTCTCGATCCACTAAACAAAATTAAGGCCCGAACCTCGTTCGTCCTATCAAACTTTCTCAAAACTCTCAAAATAAAATCGGCATGACCTGCCCGCTTTTCTCACCGTTCAGAAACTCAGATTCCAATACAGAGCATATTTAAATCATCACAATCAACAACATGTCATATCTCAATAAATCGCAATATTAACACTTAGCACTTAGCATATAAAGCATGCACCACACATCCTAGATTACCCACATAGCACATAGCATGTAAGTCAATCTTCAAAAACATTCAGTAGATGAATCATCTACATTGTCAGCCGAAGCCTCAGAAAACATTTTCAATCACACACAATCTCAGTGCATAAACAGTAAACAATGTCGAAACATCGACCCTAAGCATTAACTAGAGATTCAGTGAGAAGCCCTCACCTGAAGGTTCTCCAGCAAAAACTTCAAACTCTTCTTCACAAGCAAGGTGTTGATCCTCAGGAAATTCCTCAAAATCACCTTTAGAACAAAACCACAAAAATCAATCAGAATCTATCGGAAACTAAGCTATCGATACTTACTAAGGTTACTCGAAGTAATCTAGCCTCTAAGGTACGATAAACTAGCGTGAAAGACAAGTTTTCGGAAAAGGAAAATTTTCCTCCTCCCCCTCTAATAGGCTCGGCCACTTTTCACAATTAAGGGGCTCGATTTTTCTTCGATCAAACTTGGTTCCTATGCTTTCATAAGCCGTAACTAAGGGTATTCTGAACTCGGAAAAATTATCGGATCAAAAACTGTCGCAGGGGTATTTTGGTCATGATTTTTAACTTAGGATTTTCAAAACTGAAATCCCAAAAATAAAATTTTGCAGGGACGTCACCAACGACGTTTATGACAACTAATCCTACTAGCACTAAGCTAAGGCGATAGTTTACAGCCTAAAGATTGGAACTTTACTCAAAAACTACATAAATGGGTATTTTAGGCTCAAATTGATTCCGGCGGAATTCCGGCGACATAACGGAAAATCTAATCCGGCAGAAGTGATCTTGGGCATACATAGAAGAGGTTTAGAATCAGAAATGAAAGATTCAGGATAGTTTTGCAAAAACCCATAAACTATCCGCTCAGAAAACTCTACATAAAAGCTATGGAAAAAGCGATCAGAGGTAAGGATTAGCGACTATACCTCGAAACATTGAAGCAGCAACTGATTAATCAACGATCAAGCAAGGTTTGAACAAAAACTCTTCTTCCTTCTTCCTTGGATGAGCTCGCGGATTTGAGGAGAGAAAATGGAGGAAAATTGTGTTTTTTCTTCCTTTATTTGCTATATATAGAAGGTGGAAATTCGCGGGAAAATGTAAGTTTCGCGAATCTGATTTTTCCGGCGTCATTCTCCATGAATTATAAGATATGTTTTGGCAAAAGAATTCCAAAACTATAAAGAGGTCTCCTTGTATTTTTGGCAACTAAAGCATAGTCGGTATAAAACTATTTTACCCGATAAGTTGCTTTTTGCATCGAATGTCGGAATAGAAAATTTCCTTCGGAAGAAAGATTGAAACCATCAAGAGAAATGGGTGTACGCGTGTAGAATATTCATTTGAAGCTCTGAATAGATAAAGTCTTCATTGTCGAGAACTTCTAGGGTTTTGAAATACCAGGGATTCGGTTTCGGCAAACTTCCGATGATTGGAATCGGACGTTCGTAGATCCTAGAGTTTCGCCTCGAAACGATTGTGATATATGGAAAAAGAGAAGTTCTAACATTTCTCTGAAGATTTTTGGAATTAACTTCCGTCGTGCCTAAAAGTGAAAATCAGCTATATACTAGGGTTTCTGACCTAGGTTTAAGCGTAAAACGTTCGTGCTATAACTTTTATCGATCATAATGCAATCCTTGAACTTTTCCTGAACTTTCTCCTTCATAAATATATTTCATTTAATAAACTTTCGTTCAGGTTTCCCTTCACATTACATCAACCCTAATCGTAAATGGAAATCTCTTCCACTTATTCTAAGCTTAAAATCTTGGGTCTTACAGCGAGACACCATTGATTGATCCATTTTGGTAGCTGCATATAGCCGCATTTAGGGCAATGATAATTGCTTCTGTTGATTTGGTTGATATCTGAGTTTAATTTATGTTGTTAAGTTGTTGATTCTGTTTATTTCTGATTTAATTATATGTTGTTGATTTTGTTATATCTAGTTTAATTCTATGTTGCTTCTTCTATTGATATCTATCTTGAATTATATTGTTAGTTTACTATTTGTGGTCTGAATTAAGTTGCAAGTTTATTTATCATGACATGCAATTAAATTTGAATAGCATGCTCCCTTTTATACGTGGTAGTTGCATGAAGTTAACCCTTTCTGTTTGTTATTTGTTGCTTGGGCGCTTATCGCTTTTAGGCGATGAAGAACCTTCCGACGAAGCTTAGTTATGATCGAGGTGGAGGGAGGACAGTAAGCGGCATAGCAGAGATGGAAGAAGCTGTTTGATTTTCTTTTAGTAGTTTATGCTTTGAGTCTTCTTCAACCTCTGAAAACTCTTTTACTGGAACCCAGTCTTAGCCACTGTTTAAGTGTGCATACTTATTTAGGAACCCTACTTATGTTATTGGAAGTCACTATTATTATATGTCGGGAACGGGTTGTTTAATTAAGGTTATGTTATGGTTTCGAGTATGTTTTAGTTTGTTTTCGAAAAAAATAAAACTATATCATGTTTTCTTTAGAATTTCAAATTAGTCCTTAGACTTTGTTAGGTTACTTAATGTGATTCCTCAGTTGAGAAATTGGGGTGTTACAGAAATCGCTTGATACAATTTTTGTATTTTCAATCAGACGTTACAGTCAACAAACTCCGAGATGGAGAACAAGAACGTGTCTTTGTTTTTACAGTTTAGACGTTTTAGCCAACAAACTCCTGAGTGGGAGAGCAAGAGCATGTCTTTGCTTTTAATCCCGCAACTGTCATGAGCCCTGCTCGCTTGACCGCCGCTGCACAAAGATGCTCCCTTCTTCCATCCTTAGCTGTAGTAATAGCGCAGGTTCGATGCGTTCCAAGATCGTGGCACTCGCCTCCCATCCAAGCTCTCGAGGTGATAGGCCCCCTTCCCTAATGCTTTCAAGATTCTGTAAGGGCCTTCCCAACTTGGACTCAGCTTGTTCCCCACGTTTCCAGTCCGCCTCTTAAGAACAAGGTCTCCTTCCTGCATCATCCGCGGGCGAACCTTGGTGTCGTACCTTGCCGCAGCTCGCTGCTTCATCGCCGCCTCCCTGACACGAGCTTCCTCTCGGGTTTTAGATAGCAGGTCCAGCTCTACCGCCATGTTAGAGGAGTTCTCGCCCTCGAGCCGTGGCTCTGTCCGCCATGAGCTGTTGTCTATCTCTACTGGTAGCATGGCGTCCGCCCCGTAAATCATCTGAAAGGCGTTTCCCTTGTGGTTGAATGTGGCGTCGTGTTGTAAGGCCAAATCATGACCGGGAGTTCGTCCAGCCAGGCCCCTTTTGCCTCAGAGAGTCGGCGCTTTAAACCCCGCAAGATCAACTTATTCGCCGACTCCGCTTGGCCATTGGTCTGGGGGTGTTCCACCGAAGAGAGCCTCATCTGGACGCCCATTTCCTCACAGAACTCCCTTGTCTGATTACTTGTGAAATGCGTTCCGTTGTTTGAAACGATCGCCCTCAGGACCTCGAACCTGCACACATTTCTTTTCCAGTAAAAGTTCACGAGTTTAGATGTTGTGATACTTGCAAGGGGCTCCGCCTCTATCCATTGTGAAGTAATCCACTGCCACAAGAATGAGCTTCATCTATGGCCTGGCGGTCAGGAAGGGTCCGACCAGGTCGACTCCCCACATGGTGAAGGACCATGGCGCGCTGATCGTGGCCAACTGCTCCGGCGGTGCCTTGGGCAAGTCCGCAAACACTTGGCATTTTTCGCATTTTATCACAAATTTTGAGCAGTCCTTCCTCATTGCACGCCAAGGACCTTCCCCGGATGTGGCTGACGCAAACCCCCTCATGGACTTCTGCCATAACGGCCTCGTACTTTCCAGGCGGCAGACACCTTAGGAAGGGTGAGCTAAATTCTCTTCGAAATAACGTGCCATCCAACAACGTGTAGTGTCCAGCCTCTCGCCTCTGCTCTTTCGTGTATCTCACCACCTAACTTGGTTCCCCCGCCAAGATGCCCACGATAGGGTCCATCCAAGTTTTATGGCGTTCGATGCAGGCCACCAGTTCTCCCTCTATACTTGGATTGGCTAGTGTTTCCTGGATCACACTCCGATTGTTCCCAGGCTTTCGAGTACTTGCCAGCTTTGCCAGGGCATCCACCCTCTGATTCTTCGCTCTCTGAATAAACTCAACTACCACTTCCCATAGTTGACCTATCAGGAGTCGCATGCGCTCCGGATATTTTACTAGAATAGGCTCTTTCACTTGAAACACTTCATTCACTTGATTCGCAACTAGTAATGAATCTGTTCTAACATGCAAACTGTCAATCTGAACCTCGATGGCTAACTTTAAACCTGCAATTAACGCCTCGTACTCTGCCTGATTATAGCTCGCTTTGAACTGAAACCTCAGAGATTGCTCCAGTATTAGTTCTCCAGGTCCTTCCAACGTCTCCCCCGCTCCGCTTCCATTCTCATTCGACGACCCATCAACGAATAGCTTCCACGGTGTACTTACCCGCTCGCTAGTTTCCGATGTTAACTCTACCACAATGTCCGCTAAGACTTGCACTCCAACCTTCCCCCTCTTGTCATACTGCAAACCATACTTCGACAGTTCTACTGACCACGCGACAAGTCTTCCTGATAAGTCAGGCTTTTGTAACACCTGCCTCAAAGGCAAATCAGTTCTTACCTTTACTGAAAACTGTGGAAGTACGACCTTAGGCGTCTGGCGGTCATTAGTACGGCAAGCGCCGCCTTCTCTATCTTTTGATACCTGGTCTCCGCCCCCTGAAGTGTGTGGCTCACACAGTAGACTATTTTCTGCTCGCAATCCACCTCTTGAAGAATCACCGAGCTGATTGCATGGTGGCCGACAGAGAAATACAAATGCAAAGGAAGACCTTGGACGGGCTTCGATAGGGCGGGCGGTGCGGATAGCAGCTCCTTAAGGCGATTGAAAGCTTCCTCGCACTCCGAATTCCACTCGAACGCCGCATTTTTCTTGAGGCATTTGAAGAACTGAGCTGACTTCTCGCCCGAGTGAGGGAGGAATCTCGAAAGGGCTGCGATCTGCTTCGTCAAACGTTGCACTTCTTTTACATTGCTTGGACTCTTCATCTCCTGTATCGCTTTGCTCTAGTCAGGGTTGATCTCAATCCCTCTCGATGTTATCATGAAACCCAAAAACTTTCCTCCCTGTATCTCGATGGAACACTTTTCTGAATTGAGCCTCATGTTGTGCTTCCGGAGTTCGCCAAAAGCCTCCGACAAATCTTCATGGTGGTTCGCTCCCAAGGGAGACTTTACGATCATGTCATCTACGTAAACATCCATGTTTCTCCCCACATGGCCGGCGAAGACCCTGTCCATCAGCCGCTGATATGTCGCCCCGACATTCTTCAATCCGAACGGCATCGTCTGGTAGCAGTAGTTTACCCTAGAGGTCATGAAGGTCCTTTTGTCCTCATCTGAAGGGTGCATCTTGATTTGATGATAATCTGAGTAGGCATCCATCAAGCTTAGCAACTCATTGCCGAACGCCCCATCCACCAGCTTGTCTATACTTGGCAATGGGTAAGAGTCTTTTGGGCATGCCTTGTTCAGGTCCGTGTAGTCTACGCAAATGCGCCATTTCCCATTTTCCTTCTTTACCATCACAACATTCGCCAGCCATGTGGGATACTTGATCTCACGAATAAATTATGCCGCCCGTAATTTAATTACCTCTTGTTGAATAGCCTTCTCTTTTTCGTCGCCCATGCGCCGGCGCGTCTAGGTTACTGGCTTGATTCCGGGGTTCAAAGCCAGCCTATGGCAGATGAAGCTTGGGTCTATCCCCGGCATGTCCTTGTGACTCCATGCGAAAAGATCTAAATTCTCACCCAACAGCTTTGCCAGCCTCAGTTCTTGGTCCTCAGTTAGCCTGGTCCCGATTTTCAAGACTCTGTCTCCAAATATCAGTTCCTTGGTCTTCTCAATTGGCGTGGGCCTATTCAGGCGCATGAACCTCATTGCATCGGTTTCCTACCGGGGCATTCTTTTGCCCATACCGATCCACCGAATTGCTATAACATTCTTTGGCACTCTTCTAGTCCACAACAATTCTCCTAATCCGCCCACCTAGTAGCGAGTATTTGACCGCCAAATGTGTTGTCGAAATTACGGCACATAACCGATTTAAGGTGTTACGCCCGATGATCATGTTGTAAGACCCCACCGCCTGCAGAACTAAATATCTTACTTTCAACACCTTAGCGCTCTCGCGCTCGCCAAATGTTGTGTCAAGTTCAAGGACGCCCCTTACCCACACTTGCTCGCCCGTAAACCCCACAAGAGATCCTGCGTAGGGAGTTAAGTCCCTGTCGTCGAAACCAAGCCGATCAAACGCATCGCTATAAATGATATCTGCTGAGCTTCTCTGATCTAGAAGCACGCGTTGTACATTGAGTTGGTTGACACGGAGCAGGACCACAATCGGGTCATCAAGATGAGGCTTGATTCCAAAAAAGTCAGTAGATGAAATCTTGATGTCAGGATGGTGGAAACCGAATGGGATCTCTATGACCGCGTTTACCGCACTGGCATGTCGTTTCCTCGACGCATTCGTGACACCACCCCCTCCGAAGCCTCCAGCTATTGTGCCAACTTCGCTAGGCTTAGAACCCCTGTCACCTTGCGTACTTGCGGTCCCCTTCGCCGGTTGCCTTGCCGCCACCACCTTTCCAATCCCCCGCTTCAGTGCGTGGCATTCCTCAGTAACATGTCCTGTCACGCGGTGATATTCGCACGATGTATCCGAACCGCAGCCCTTAGTCGGTCGCCTAGGTGCCCTTGGTCCGCCAATCATTTGTGTCGCCTTCATTACTTGAAAAGTTTCCGTCTGGCCCGGGCTACCTACGGACATCGTCTCCCCTCTCCGAGGGGAAGGTTGCGACCCCTGTTGGCTCCGCCTTCCGAGGTTTCCTCGCTACCAAGGCAGCCTTTTGTTCTCCTTAAGGAGTTTCGCCGCCGACGTTCTTCTCGCCCCTCGCCCTTCAAATGATAGACGTGTACTCTTATGCGCCTCGTCCTCCTCATCAAGGATATACGCATTCTTGAAGGCGCGCGCACAGGCTTGTGACTCTGAATCCTCGATCTTGACAGATGTTGCACTGTACCGCCTCACATAGTGCTTCAAAGTTTCTCCTTCTAACTGGCAAACATTATACATATCATTAATCGTAACCTACTTGATCTTGCTGGCGGAGAACTAAACAAGGAACTTCGACAAGAAATCACGGAAGTTCGTGATAGATCCGCGAGGCAAAGTCGTGAACCAAGCCATCGTCGTGCCTTTGAACGTTGATGGGAACATCTTGCACTTTAGCGCATCAGAAGCTGCACTTATCACCATCTTTGTGTTGAAGTAGAGCAAATGATCCTTCGGATCCGTCTTTCCGTTGTACGTCTCCAGAACGAGATTCTTCATATTGTCAGGAATTGCTACCTCCCTTACCGCCGCCGAGAATGGCTCAAACTCCGCTACAGCCTCCGCCTCCCGTTCTCCCTCGTCCTGTTGTTCAAGGCGATAATAGTCCAACTGCTCTTGCAAGTAGTCATTCCGCTGCCGTATGTTGTCAACGATGCGGATCAAACGTCTCCAGTCTTTGTGAGTGATCGGAGCTTGAGGTAATGGTGATCCGCTTCCCCAAGCTTCCTTCGAGCGTGCTAGAGATCCGTGTTGTGAAGGTGAGGACGGTGGAGAAGGTAATGGAGGCGTCGGAGAAGGAGGAGGAGGAGTCGGTTGCTCAGGTTGCTTGCGACGAACCTCCTCACGACGCGGCCTTCCCCCCACACGACGCGGTGGTGAACCGCGCCTCTGCTCCAGCGTTTTGATGCGTCGACGACGGCGAGTCTCCATCAGACGTCAACCGCGAACCAAAAATTCAACCAAAAAACACGAAAATCAGAGGAAATTGCACAGAATTCCGAACTTCTCTTAATCAAAAACAGCAATACACGTAGTTTGGGAATCGAAATCTACCGATCCCCACAGACGACGCCAAATGTTCCAACCAAGAACATAGAAAGAAGGTATAGTACCTAGAATGAGGGGATTGCAATGAGAGAATCTAGAGAGAGAGAGAGAGCGTGTAACCGCTTAAAGAGAGAGTGTAACTGAATCTTGAGTTTGTTATTCATAAAATGAGCTAAGAGTCCCTCACAATTGGTAAGCGCCCCCTATTTATAGGCTAGGGGTTGGGCCTGGTGTGCCTAACTGCCCTTAGTGGGCCGGTTGGGCCTCTCGGAGGAGGCCCAATCCCCTGGCTTGTGTGTCACCTTGGGGCGTGTAAGACCCTAATTTTATTATGATTATTATTTATTCGAAATAAATAATAAGTGTGGAATTTTAGTGAAGAATGAGTTTTATTGATTGATTACACGTGTGAAAATTTTATGAAGGGTATGGAAATGTTATTATTTTGAAATAATAATGTTTGGGTGCTTAAAATAAATGATTTGTAGGGTTTTGACCCATTTGTGGTGTTGGGCGTGTTGCTTGGAGGCCAAGGAAGTAATGGCCGAAAATTTGAATAGAAAGAGATAAGGGAAGATCTTGTTTTTATCTGTGTTGCATTATTTGGGGGAGAAATCTAATTTAATTAGGGAGATTGAGGATTTAATTATAGAAGGGGGGGGTTATATCTTTCATTTAATTATTATTTTTTAGTTTTATTTTGAAATAAAAACAGAATATCTATTTAATTTTCAAATAAATGAGAGATAAGGAAAATTTGAAAAAAAAAACCCTAGTTGGGGTTGTGGTGGCCGTGGGTTTGAGTGAGGGGCAAGGGAGAGAATTTTCTCTTTCATCCAAGTGAACAAAACTGAATTAGAAAGGAAAAACTCTCACACACATTCACGTATTCACTCAGAGAAAAAAAAGGTTTGAGAGAAGAGAGGAGAAGCCGCCGCCCAAGCAAGGAGAGAAAGAGAGAAGCCGCGAGAGAGAGAGAGAGAGAGAGAGAGAGAGAGAGAGAGAGAGAGAGAGAGAGAGAGATCAGGGAAAAGAGAGGGAGGAAGAGCAAGGATTATCTCTCTTCATTCTTCATCTTTTCTTTCTCAAGTTTAAGGCAAAGGAGAGTCTAGGACTTGTGAAGCAAGATTTTGCTTGTTTACATGAAAAACATGTTTGTGATGATGTTGTGTTAGTTCTTAATTTTTGTGAACCTCTTATATGATGAATTGAGTCTCTTTTGGAACATGTTTTAAGGTTATACTTCTGTTTTACATTCTCTAATTGAGTGATGCCATGATCCATGAGAATTTTTAGACAAAATCTTGCTAAACTTGTCATATATGTTTGGATCTAATTTGGTAATCAATAACATGTGTTAGAATGGGTTGTATGTTGATGTTTATGATTGAAAATCTTTCTGGTTTTTATATATGGAGCATGATCAAGCATGATTAAAAATTTTGGGAACCCTACACACCATGCATGTCACGGCCGAACCCTAATTTCCTAGGATTTAGGCGACTTTTCTTATCTTCTTGACTATTTGTTTAAGTTGATGTATGTTGCTGATTTTTTTTTACTACTGGATACGTGAAAAAGTGTAAGACCCGGGGATTTATTTATGTTTTGTATTATTGAAGAATAATATAAAGTACGATGTTTTATTTTCAGTAAGGAGAAAATACTGATTAATTGTTACTATAACGCTTGTATAGTAATTTATTACGTAAAGCGCGAGTAGTCGATATGCATGCATGCACATGCATAATTTTGGGTAGTGCATAAAATATGCAAAAAGGGAATTTTCGAGACTCATATCTATTATATTGGAGGAGGAGTTTTATTTATTTATTAAATAAATATAAAGTGTTATGGGAATTTATTTAAATCAGATTTTTATTTTGAATTAATTTATTTTGAGAAGATAGGATTTGAAAATTGGAGATATACCTTTTTTTATGTTGGCCGAAAATTTGGTTTAAAAGGGCAAAAATATTGGAGATATTTTATAATGAAATAAATGCTTTGGGTCATCTTTATTTTAAAAAAATAAATAAATTCAGATTTTATTTAAACTAATATGGAAGGTTTTTAATTTTTGAAAATTGGTTAAGGAGAGAGAGAGTGGCCGAAAACTCTAGTTGCTAGGGTTTAGGGCTTTATTTTGAAATTTAAACCAATTTTCCTTGATTTGAGGGTTTAATTGAAGAGAAAATCAGAAAAATATCCTAACTACCTAGATGAGGGGGGCGGCCAAGGCATCTTGGAGGGGATCTTGGGATATTTTGATTTTTCTTGGTGATTAAGTAATTAATTTGAATTAAAGTTTATTAAAATTATATTTTAACCCTGGGCTTGGGCTGAAAATAAGGGTTTTATTGTATTTTCACCTCCACACCCTCCACTATAAATAGGAGTCTCTAGTGAAGGGAAAATCACAACTCAGAGCTCTCCAAATTTTTGTGAGTCTCTCTATCTCTCCCTCTCCAGAGTTCTTCTTGACCTCTATAGGAAATAATTCCTATAGTAACTAAGCTCTGCTTCCTTCGGGAAGTAGTGAACTCAAGTATTTTTTCTTCTTGTTTACAAGAAGAAGATGAAATATTGTTTGGTTTTAGGGGATGGGGTTCGAATATTTGAAGGGGGGAAATGATGCTCCTTTTTCCTTCAAATTCTAACCCTAGTTTGTTGGTCCGTGCAGGTTCGCGCACGGAAAGGTTAGATCGAACGTACTCGATCTCGCGTGGAAAGCGTAGCCAAGGTGAGGGCACTTCCGTCTAGAGAAGTCTTACTGCTTTCCTGCATGTGAAGTTGTATGCGAGTGTGGTTGATAACATGCTTAGTATTAGTATTCAATATTATGCTAAGTGATGATATGATGTATGATTTATTACTAAGTTAATATGATAAATTCTTAGTATGCTATAGAACTAGTTAGTTGATGTATGCTAGTTCAAGTATGCCTTATTTGCTAAGTGAAATTATGCATGATGTTATTTAATTTCAATAACATGAGATAGAATGCCTGTCTATTTACTTGAAGTAGTAACATGAGACTAGGATTTTATGATGTTTACTCGCATGCAAGTAAATTATGATTAGTGGAACATAGGTCTGGTTAGGACTATGAACCATGAGAACAGTGGTTCCGTTAGAGACAAAACGGATAACTTGCACGCGAGGGTGAATGCGGTTTGAACCGTGATGTTATGACTTGTGGGTGTCTGACCCATGGTGTGCTGTGGTCGTTCCAAGGAACGCCATGATGTTGTGAGCTTTGCTCATGGTGTTGTTCGTCTGCTGGACGAATGGTGTTGGATCCAAGGTGAAAGGTGGTTGTGTGAAAAGTGAGGACGCATAGACTAACTGAAACTTAGGCTATGTGATTAACCTTTTAGTTATGTTCTGTTGATTAATGATGATATTATATTGTCTATAACATGCTAGAGACTAGAGATATTTGAGAGTCAGAAGTTGACCCTCTCTATTTGCTATTTGTTGTTTGGGCGCTTAACGCCAACAGATGGTGATCCGGAAGGAGCTAGTGGATCAGGACTGGGAGATTTATCTCCATAGTTTTGATGAGGACACGGCCTGGGGTGTCGACTACCGCCAGGAGAAGAACGTGTACGTCGGCGGCGCGACCATCTTCAAAAGAGACCAAGCTGGGCAGATTGTTGAGACTCAGCCTATCAGAGGGAAGATTCGGTTTCCTCACGCACCCTTCCGTTTTGGACTCCCCTTAGGGATGGATTTTCTCAGCGGTTCGGAGTCGGACCCTAGTGAGGGGCCAGGCTACGAGTCAGGCGAGGGGAGCGAGCCTTCAGTGACTTCCGAGTACCGGAATCCGACAGAGGGACTCTTGGTGCCGAAGGAGGAGCCGGTGAGCCCCATTGCACCACCCGAGCAAGAGCTGAATCAGGGACTCATGGATCCCGTACCATTAGGGTTTGGGTGGAGCTTGGAGGCATTGAGGCAGTGGAACCTGGACATGAAAGTTGAGCTTCCGAAGCCAGGAGAGGAGACGCCGGAGCCTTCCAACATGTGGGCCAGAGAAGATGCAGACTGCAACGAGTGGCCTTGATTGGGTTGAGAGCGCTGTTTTATTTTTGGAGCTTTTATTTTACTTTGAAGTACTTGTAGTTGATTTTCAAATGTAAACAATTTTGTCAGATTACTAGGGTGGTTTTGTTTACACACATGGGTGTGGCCACCGTACATTATTTCAGTTATTGGATTTATATCAATCGTTCGTTTTCCTTACTCGCACGTTTGTTTATTTGATTTATATTTAACACTGAGAACTTTCGTAATAATTGGATCTTTGTCATTTAATGAAGATTAATAAATGGACGGCGAAAATTCTTTGTGAAAATCATGATTTTTGGTTTTTCGTGACGTCCGAGAAATCGGGGAGTTACATTGTGGTATCAGAGCTCCGGTTGAGAAACCAGAGCACTAAGGGTTTTGGGCTTACGAGTTTCCGAACTCGTGGTGTTTTGTTTGATAAATGTGTGTTCAAAACTTCGCGGTGAGATTGGGTAGACTTGTTTGCTAAGATGTTTGAAGTGTGATCTTATTTGGAGTGGAGTATCAATGCCATGATGCTTTGGTTGAAAGTTTTTACTGTTAGATGATCTCTCTGACTGAGGAACTGACGTTTGGTTGTGGTTTTATCAACAAGGAGGTTTGACATCATGCCTCCTAGACAGGACCCAACTAACGCTCAGCTCGCTCAGGCCATGGCTCAATTGGCCCAAGTGGTGGCTCAGCAGGCCAATGCTAGTGTTACGATGGCCGCTGCCCAAGCTCAGAGAGAGGCTGAAGAACATGCCAGAAGGGCGCAGAGGTTGGAACGAGAGCTGAACCAGGATCAGGTCAGGATGAGAACTGATTTCAATCGGCAGAACCCGCCAAAGTTTGAAGGGGAAGTTGAACCCGAGAAAGCGGATCTTTGGATCCAAGAGCTGGAAAAGATTTTTGAAGCTTTGCACACAACTGATGGAGAGAAGGTGAATCTCGCGACCTTCATGCTGAAAGGGGATGCAGAGTACTGGTGGAGGAGCACCAGGCTGTTGATGACGACTAACCAGGTGGCTATTACCTGGGATTCATTCAAAACAGCTTTTCTGAACAAGTACTTTCCAGAGACTGCAAGAGATGATATGGAGAACCGTTTCCTCAGACTGAAACAAGGAAGCATGACTGTTGGGGAATATGCAGCCAAGCTGGAGAGTCTGTCGAAGTACTTTCGCTTCTTCCGAGAACAAGTTGATGAAGGGTATCTCTGCAACCGTTTCATGATTGGTTTGAGGGATGAAATTGAGGAGTCCGTCAGACCTTTGGGAGTCAGAGTCTTTCAACAACTGGTTGAGAAGTCTCGCGAGGTTGAGGTCATGAAGAATCGTCGAGGGAACCGACAGGAAAGTGGAGGGCCAATCAGGTCTGGTCAGAAACAAGCTGGGAAGACTGAAAAGGGTAGGGCTGGTCAGAAGAAGCCTTATCAGAATGCAACTGGTAGGACATCATCTACCAAAGTCGGAGCAAAAACTCCGAGAGAAGATGTTACTTGTTTCAAGTGTAATGAGAAAGGGCACTATGCCAATGAATGTGGGAAAGAGATTACTTGCTGGAAGTGCCAGAAGACGGGGCACATCTCGACAAACTGTCCTGATGCGCCAAAAGCTGAACCTGTGTTGAATACGGCAAGGGGGAGACGTCCAGTTGCTAAGGGACGTGTCTTTGCTGTTACTGGCAAGCAAGCTGAGGGTGTTGAAGATCTTATTCAGGGTACGTGTACTATTGCTGGTATCTCCTTGATGGTTTTGTTTGATTCGGGTGCTACGCACTCGTTTATATCTTATGAGTGTGCGAAGAAAATAGGGTTGCTAACCTCAGAGTTACTTTTCGATATGGTGGTGACAACCCCTGCTGCCGATCGCTTAGTTACTCGCACGGCATGCTTGAAATGTCCGTTGGTTTACGAGGATCGGAAGTTCCTTGCAAATCTTATATGTTTAGGGCTTAATGAGCTCGATGTGATTCTGGGGATGGACTGGTTGGCGCAATATCATGTTCTTTTGGATTGTGCTAACAAGGCCGTGGTATTTCCGGATTCAGGCGTTACGGATTATTTGAATTCGTACCATTTGAAGAAGGGTTCACCGGCGTTCGTGAACTCTATCGTGGCGGAAGCAAGAAACGATAGTGATGTACGGAACATCTCGATAGTGCAAGACTATGTGGATGTTTTTCCGGAGGATGTGCCCGGATTGCCACCAGTAAGGGAGACGGAGTTCTCCATTGACATCATGCCCGGCACGGGACCGATATCGATGGCGCCGTATCGGATGGCACCAGCGGAATTGATGGAATTGGCAAAACAGTTGGATGATCTCTCTTCAAAGGGATTTATTCGACCGAGTGTGTCTCCTTGGGGAGCGCCAGTGTTGTTGGTAAAGAAGAAGGACGGGAGGTCCAGGTTGTGTGTAGATTACCGACAACTAAACAAGGTGACAGTGAAGAATCGTTATCCGATGCCTCGGATAGACGACTTGATGGACCAACTTCGGGGAGCAGTTGTTTTCTCGAAGATTGATCTGAAATCAGGGTATCACCAGATTCGGGTGAAGGAGGCTGACATTCAGAAGACGGCATTCAGAACTCGATATGGACATTATGAATATCTCGTGATGCCATTTGGAGTTACTAATGCACCCGCAGTTTTTATGGACTACATGAACCGTGTGTTCAGGCCATTCTTGGACAAGTTCGTGGTGGTGTTCATAGACGATATTCTAATTTACTCGAAGAGTAAGGAGGAACATGAGGAGCATTTACGTCAAGTGCTAGAGGTGTTGCGGAAGAAGGAACTCTATGCTAATGGATGAAAGTGTGAGTTCTGGATGGAGGAAGTGAAGTTCCTTGGCCATGTCATATCTAGCAAAGGTGTGGCAGTGGACCCCAGCAAAATTGAATCAGTTTTGGCATGGGAACAACCGAAGACAGCAAGTGATATCAGAAGTTTTGTTGGGCTTGCTGGCTACTATCGGCGTTTCGTGAAGGATTACGCCAAGTTGACTGCACCGTTGACTCATTTGACAAAGAAGGATCAACCGTTTGCGTGGATGGAGAAGTGTGAGGCTAGCTTCCAAGAAATGAAGAAGCGGTTGACCACCGCACCTGTACTAGCTTTGCCAAAGGAGGGAGAACCATACGACGTGTACTGTGATGCGTCGCATAATGGTTTGGGTTGTGTGATGATGCAAGAGAAGAGGGTGATTGCTTATGCTTCGCGACAGTTGAAAGTCCATGAGAAGAATTACCCTACGCATGATTTGGAGTTGGCTGCTATAGTGTATGCTCTCAAGATCTGGAGACATTACTTGTATGGCAGTACGTTCACGATCTATAGTGATCACAAGAGTTTGAAGTACTTGTTTGATCAGAAGGATCTGAACATGAGGCAGAGACGGTGGACGGAGTTTCTGCACGACTATGAGTTCTCATTACAGGATCATCCGGGGAAGACCAATGTTGTAGCTGATGCTCTGAGTCGAAAGGCTATACATGTATCCTCGTTGATGGTCAAGGAGTTAGAATTGTTGGAGGCTTTCCGTGATCTGAGTTTGAATGTTGAACTCGCACCGGGGAAGCTGAGCTTTGGAATGGTGACGGTGTCTAGTGGACTCTTGGATGAGATAAAGTCGAAACAAGAGATCGATGAAGGGTTGATTGAATGGCGCAAGCTTGTGGCACAAGGAAAAGCGTCTGAGTTCGCTATTGGGAACGACAATATTCTGCGTTGTAAGGGACGAGTTTGTGTACCCAATGATGCAGTAATGAGGAAGCTGATCTTGGATGAAGGTCACAAAAGCAGATTGAGTATTCATCCGGGGATGAATAAGATGTATCAGGACTTGAAACTTCATTTCTGGTGGCCTGGGATGAAGAAACATGTAGCTGAGTATGTGTCGACATGTTTGACGTGTTAGAAGGCGAAGGTGGAACATCAGAAACCAGCAGGAAAGCTGCAGTCATTGGATGTCCCGGAGTGGAAATGGGATAGCATTTCCATGGACTTCGTGACGGCGTTGCCGCTTACACGAAGGAAGTTCGATGCAATTTGGGTTGTGGTTGATCGATTGACGAAGACTGCTCACTTCGTGCCAATCAATCTGAACTACAAGGTAGAGAGGTTGGCGGACATATACATTGCTGAGATTGTACGCTTGCACGGTGTGCCATCTAGCATTGTGTCGGACAGAGACCCGAGGTTTACCTCGCGTTTCTGGGAAGCTTTGCAGCGGGCTTTGGGAACCAGGTTGAAATTGAGTTCCGCTTAACATCCACAGACGGATGGGCAAACCGAGAGGACCATCCAATCCTTGGAGGATTTGCTAAGATCTTGTGTGCTGGATCACAAAGGCAGCTGGGATGAGATGTTGCCATTGATCGAGTTCACTTACAACAACAGCTTTCATGCAAGCATAGGGATGGCCCCTTATGAAGCGTTGTATGGTCGGAGGTGTCGTACACCCTTGTGCTGGCATCAAGATGGGGAGAACTTGATTGTTGGACCTGAATTAGTTCAGAAAACCACAGAAGAGGTGAAGCGAATCCAAGAGAAGATGAGGGTTTCGCAGAGTCGTCAGAAAAGTTATGCTGACAATCGCAGGAAGGAGTTGGAGTTTCAAGCTGGAGATCATGTCTTCTTGCGGGTTACCCCGATGACAGGTGTCGGAAGGGCGATCAAGTCAAAGAAGCTTACTCCAAAGTTTATCGGACCGTACCAGATTACGGAGTGTGTTGGACCCGTGGCGTATAGGATTGCCTTACCGCCGTTCCTATCCAACATACATGATGTGCTGCATGTGTCGCAACTTCGGAGGTATATGGCTGATAATTCTCATGTGATTGAACCTGATGATATTCAGCTGAAGGATGATCTAACGATGGAAATGCCGCCCATCAGATCGTCGACAAAAGCACCAAACGCTTGAGGAACAAGGAAGTATCCTTAGTGAAGGTTGTATGGAATCAAGCTACGGGCGATGCGACTTGGGAATTAGAGGATAAAATGCGGAAATCACATCCCGAGTTGTTTGTAGACCCTTAAGTTTCGAGGTCGAAACTATTTTAAGGGGGGAGTATTG
>NC_080043.1:43640004-43677246 GCF_012489685.1 Lotus japonicus
TTCTCGATAGATTCTGATAGTATTTCTGTGACTTTGCTTTAAAGGGACTTTTGAGGAATTTCCTGAGGAGCAACGCTTTGCTTGTGAGGAAGAGTTAGAAGATAATCCTGGAGAATCTGCAGGTGAGGGCTTCTCACTGAATCTCTAGTTAATGCTTAGGGTCGATGTTTCGACATTGTTTACTGTTTATGCACTGGATTGTGTGTGATTGAAAATGTTTTCTGAGGCTTCGGCTGACAATGTAGATGATTCATCTACTGAATGTTTTTGAAGATTGACTTACATGCTATGTGCTATGTGGGTAATCTAGGATGTGTGGTGCATGCTTTATATGCTAAGTGCTAAGTGTTAGTGTTGAGATTTCTTGATATATGACATGTTGTTGATTGTGATGATTTAAATATGCTTCACACTGGAAATCCGAGATTCTGAATGGTGAGAATAGCGGGCAGGTCATGCCGATTTTATTTTGAGAGTTTTGAGAAAGTTTGATAGGACGAACGAGGTTCGGGCCTTGATTTTGTTTAGTGGATCGAGACATCCTCTGGAAGCGACTTGGGATTGGGAGATCCTGCAAATGTATAAGACTTGCGATAAGACAAAATGGAATCTATTTTATAAAGAAAAACTCATAAGACCTTAAATAACCTCTAAATCTTTAAGTAATGATAACAACCTCGAAGGAAGGCATTGGAAGTGAAATCTTAATTCTGGAAAACGAGGAGTGTCGTCGGATCAAGTGTTGAGTATGTCGTTGTTGTGCTGTTGGAGCAGCGTTTGATGTCGTGCTGTTGGAGCAGCGTTTGTTGTTGTGCTGTTGGAGCAGCTATTGTGGTTGTGCTGTTGGAGCAGCTATGTTGTTGGGCGTATCTTCGACTTTGCGGCGCGAATCCGTATATTCAATCCGATGGATTGGATCGATTCGGCGGCAGTCACTCAGGCTCGCGTGAATCCGTATGTTCAATCCGAGGGATTGGATCGATTCAGCGATAACCTTTCGACTCGCGTGAATCCGTATGTTCAATCCGAGGGATTGGATAGATTCAGCGATAACTTTTCGACACGCGCGAATCCGTATATTCAATCCGATGGATTGGATCGATTCGGCGGCAGTCACTCAGGCTCGCGTGAATCCGTATGTTCAATCCGAGGGATTGGATCGATTCAGCGATAACCTTTCGACTCGCGTGAATCCGTATGTTCAATCCGAGGGATTGGATCGATTCAGCGATAACTTTTCGACACGCGCGAATCCGTATATTCAATCCGATGGATTGGATCGATTCGGCGGCCGTCACTCAGGCTCGCGTGAATCCGTATGTTCAATCCGAGGGATTGGATCGATTCAGCGATAACCTTTCGACTCGCGTGAATCCGTATGTTCAATCCGAGGGATTGGATCGATTCAGCGATAACTTTTCGACACGCGCGAATCCGTATATTCAATCCGATGGATTGGATCGATTCGGCGGCAGTCACTCAGGCTCGCGTGAATCCGTATGCTCAATCCGAGGGATTGGATCGATTCAGCGATAACCTTTCGTCTCGCGTGAATCCGTATGTTCAATCCGAGGGATTGGATCGATTCAGCGACAACTTTTCGACACGCGCGAATCCGTATATTCAATCCGATGGATTGGATCGATTCGGCGGTAGTCACTCAGGCACGCGTGAATCCGTATGTTCAATCCGAGGGATTGGATCGATTCAGCGATAACCTTTCGACTCGCGCGGATCCGTATGTTCAATCCGATGGCTTGGATCGATTCGGCGATAGTCATTGGACACGCGCAATGTCCGTATGTTCGACTCTTTTGAGTGAACCGACTTGGCGTTGTCATTTGTTGCGTGTGCGAGTCCGTATGTTCAACCCAGGGGGTTGGATCGACTTGACATGCCTAATTGTTGGGCTATCCTGGGGATAAGTCCGGGAAACCGGGAGTTTCCGAGTATGTGATACTCTTTGCTCGTTGAGCAGTTGTGACCATCGGATTGAGATGAGTCGGATGATCCGGAGATCATCACGAGTTACTATGTGGATGTGAAGAAGTGTCTTTTGTCGCAGAATCGACTTTACCTTAGGGTAAGCTTTTAGAGACTTTAATTTACCTAGAACACGTGGCGACGTGTCGAGAGAGAGTCGGAGACGTTGTTTGACTAATCATCCTGCATTCATGCATACTGATTTAGTTGTCGAGTGTGATTGTTATTTGTTAATCCTATGTGGAACATGTTAATTGTTATTATTGCTGTTAAGTTCATTATGGAATATGCAACCCTAGGATGTTATCCCTAGCTATAAGCCTAAGTGGCTATTCTTTTATCTATATCTATTGGTGCTATTATTTATGTAATTCTTTGGAGTTGACCCTCGCGTCTTCTGTGTGTGCTTTGGCGGACAAACGCCCTTTGTCAGATGTCTTTGGCGGACTGGTTCACGACGGTTCACCCTTCGGGGGAAACTAGAGTTGGGATGCTGGAACAGGAGCGCATCGCGATAGCGAGCGGAGGACGGATGGTGTACATAGACTAGGTCGTTCTGGATTTCGAATTCGGACGACGATCATGCCAGCATGTAGGATTGAGTGTTAGTGTGAGCTCCTCGAGATGGGATTAGTGTAGGAGTAGAGTCTTAGCTCTGAACATTATTTGTTTCATTCGGGACAGGGTAGTTTCCCACCTATAGCTTTTTGTGTGGTTTCTTTACGGGAATCACAGAGAGTTGGTTGGACTTAGGAGGTCTTGTTTCAGGCCGATGGGCCAGCTTATTCTCAGTTTTGAGGGATAGTGTTGCGGACACTTACCTTTAGATTTGGTTTGTACATTTTGCCTACGGGCGCTACTTTTCTTATTACCCGTCACTGGAGGTTTACTCGTGACGTGGCTAGCTACTTACAGCGGAGGCTGTTATATATATCGTATATTAGTTCTGTTTATCGTTACTGTTGGGTTTTATTTAATTCAGTCTTGTCTTAGTTATTATCAAAAAAAAATATTTCACGTTTTTCCGCATTAAGTTTACTTTTGGTTACTAAAGTGACGCCACCGAAATCGGGGTGTTACATTGTGGTATCAGAGCACGGTCGAGTCTTTCGGGAGTTGTTGGGGAATAGGTCTTCTGTGCTAGGTTGTGTGACTCTGCAAAGAGTGAAAAATTGATTGTCTGCAAGCGATTTTTTCGCTTAAAAATTGATTGAAGTTATTGCTTAATCATATTGTATAGTTATGGAAATGCTATCTTATGATGAGTACTAACTGTTTGTCTAACTAAACAGAGAACATGGTGAACATGAATCAACTCGCTGGGGCAATGACTGCTGTGGCCCAGGCAATGACAAATCAAACAGTGGAGAACGCTCAGTGGCGTGCTGACAAGGCTGAACGTGAGCGACATAAGCGTGAGAGGGAGTTAGCCCTAGACCAGAACAGGGGACTGAATGATTTTAGAAGGTAGGATCCACCCAAGTTCACGGGCGGGACTGACCCAGACAATGCGGATCTATGGATCCAAGAGATTGAGAAGATTTTCGAAGTACTGCAGACTGCTGAAGGGGCTAAGGTGGGCCTGGCAACTTATCTGCTGCTGGGCGATGCTGAGTACTGGTGGAAGGGTACCAGAGGAATTATGGAAGCTAACGACGAGGAAGTGAATTGGAACTCCTTTCGAACTGCATTCTTGGAAAAGTATTTTCCAACTAGTGCTCGGGACGAGCGGGAGGCACAGTTTCTGACACTCCGACAAGGGAGCATGTCTGTACCTGAATTTGCTTCTAAATTGGAGTCTTTGGCCAAACACTTCCAATTTTTCACCGACCATGTCGATGAGCGCTACATGTGTAAGCGTTTCGTCAATGGACTGAGGCCAGATATCGAGGACTCTGTGAGGCCATTGGGAATTATGCGTTTCCAAGCTTTGGTTGAGAAGGCAACAGAAGTTGAACTTATGAAGAACAAGAGGATGAATAGAACAGGCACTGGGGGACCAATGAGGTCGAACTTTCAAAATAATCATGGGATAGAGAGATTCCGACAGAAGAAGCCGTATCAACGTCCTGTGGCGGAAGGTTTTACCTCGGGGCAGTATAAGCCCATAAATGCTACCGGAGGAACAGGAAACAAGACTTCGGGTCAAGGAGTGACGTGTTACAGGTGCAAGAAGGTGGGGCACTACACTAACAAGTGTCCAGACGGAAGACCTCTATGTTTCAACTGCAACCGTCCGGGGCATCAAGCCAAGGATTGCAATGTAACCAAGGTTAAGCCATCTGTGCATACGGTGAAGGGAAGACGTTCTACTGCACGGGGAAGAGTCCATGTCTTGTGCGGCGAGGGAGCTGATGGATTAGTCAGAGGAGAGCGCAAGAACGATGGTAACTTTCTAACTATTCTTTCTCATTTTAGTATAATATACCCTTCGTCACCCCCGTAGCGTGTGCAACACGTCTGAACTTGCTTTTACCGCTAAGCGTTGACCTTATAGTTATTACGCCTATGAATACCTTATTTGACCGTAGCTCGTATTTTAGCTATAGAAGTACACGAGGTTTAAGATAACACGTTAAGCCTAGAAAGTAGTCTTGTACCGATGCGTTTAAAAGGAAGCTAGAAGCTGAAGAATGAATCTCATAGAGATTTCTTATGGATAGTATACGTATGATGTCGAGGGTGTGTAGTTCCGTAGCGACATCATTGAAGAATTAATATCAAGATTTTTGTGACTATTGGATGATAGGAACTCATTGACTGTTCCAGTGGGTTTTTTCTAAATTTCACCTTCGATGTATTAGGCTTGATCAACTTAATATTGAGGGGGTGATATTCGGAATCAGAGCTGGCTATGGACTTTGATAGAAGGATGTGTAAGATGAATTTGAATTGATCGAGGATTAGTCGGATTTGGGAGGAAAGTTCGTGTTAAGTAATTGATTTTCTTTGGGAAGGAGTTATCGTTGTAAGAGATGAATATTCTTTTAGGAAATGTTGGAGAGCTACAGAGCATCAGAGATCCAAACTTGGAAAAGGTTTAGGTTTTAAGTCTATTAATTCTTGTCATAAGTGTATAGGACTTGAAGTTTGTCATAATTTGATTGGGAGATTAAGAAGTTTATCGACAAGATGGTAATCAAGTTACAAGAAGGAAAGTGTTAGTATTAAGATGAATACTTGAAGTTATCATAGTTGGACAAGCTACTCAGAGTCTAATAGTGAATGAAACTTGTTATGGATTTCGGTGATACAAGCTAGAGATTAGCGAGTGAATTTTGCTAAGTGGAATGAGAATATTAGGGTAAAGATTGACTTCAGAAGCTGGAGATCATATTCGAGTAAGAGTTTTAGTGGTGGTATCATTGAGGATTGTAGTTAAACCTCGGCAAGTGGAAAGATGATATGTCTGTTGAGACGCCGTTGGTCAACATTGGGACTAGAAGAGTGAAACAATCGAAGAGAAAGCAGAGTGTTTTAGTGAAAAATTATTTGGAATAAAGACACGGACGGTGTTATGTGAGAGTTAGAGGAAAAGATCAAGGAATAATATCCAGAACTATTACTGACCCTTAAGTTTCGAGGACGAAACTTTCTTTTTGGAGGGTAGTAATGTAAGACCCAAGATTTTAAGCTTAGAATAAGTGGAAGAGATTTCCATTTACGATTAGGGTTGATGTATTATGAAGGGAAACCTGAACTAGAGTTTACCAAATGAAATAAATTTATGAAGGAGAAAGTTCAGGAAAAGTCAAAGGATTACATCATGATCGATAAAAGTTATAGTACGATCGTTATACGCTTAACCTAGGTCAGAAACCCTAGTATATAGCTAATTTTCACTTTTAGGCACGACGGAAGTTAATTCCAAAAATCTTCAGAGAAATGTTAGAACTTCTCTTTTTCCATATATCACAATCGTTTCGAGGCGAAACTCTAGGATCTACGAACGTCCGATTCCAATCATCGGAAGTTTGCCGAAACCGAATCCCTGGTATTTCAAAACCCTAGAATTTCTCGACAATGAAGACTTTATCTATTCAGAGCTTCAAATGGATATTCTACACGCGTACACCTATTTCTCTTGATGATTTCAATCTTTCTTCCGAAGGAAGTTTTCTATTCCGACATTCGATGCAAAAAGCAACTTATCGGGTAAAATAGTTTTACACCGACTTTGCACCGACTTTGCATTAGTTGCCAAAAATACAAGGAGACATCTTCTTAGCTTAGGAATTCCTTTGCCAAAACCTATCTTAGAATTCATGGAGAATGATGCCGGAAAAATCAGATTCGCGAAACTTTCATTTTCCCGCGAATTACCATTTTCTATATATAGCAAGCAAGTGAGAAGAAATCACAAAACTTCACCATTTTCTACCCAAGGAGGCCGCGAGTTTGCTAAGGAGAGGAGGAGAAGAGATTTTGTTCAATCCTTGCTTGATCGTTGATTAATCAGTTGCTGCTTCAAGGTTTCGAGGTATAGTCGCTAATCCTTACCTCTGATCGCTTTTTCCATAGCTTTTCTGTAGAGTTTTCTGAGTGGATAGTTTATGGGTTTTTGCAAAACTATCCTGAATCTTTCATTTCTGATTCTAAACCTCTTCTATATGTGCCCAAGATCACTTCTGCCGGATTAGATTTTCCGTTATGTCGCCGGAATTCCGCCGGAATCAATTTTAGCCTAAAATACCCATTCTGGAGTTTTTGGAGTAAAGCTTCAACCTTTAGGCTGAAAACTATCGCCTTAGCTTAGTGCTAGTAGGATTAGTTGTCATAAACGTCGTTGGTGACGTCCCTGCAAAATTTTATTTTTGGGATTTCAGTTTTGAAAATCCTAAGTTAAAAATCATGACCAAAATACCCCTGCGACAGTTTTTGATCCGATAATTTTTCCGAGTTCAGAATACCCTTAGTTACGGCTTATGAAAGCATAGGAACCAAGTTTGATCGAAGAAAAATCGAGCCCCATAATTAGCCAAAGTGGCCGAGCCCTATTAAGGGGGAGGAAGAAATTTCCTTTTTCCGAAAACTTGTCTTTCGCGCTAGATTATCGTACCTTAGAGTATGGATTACTTCGTGTAACCTTAGTAAGTATCGATAGCTTAGTTCTCGATAGATTCTGATAGTATTTCTGTGACTTTGCTTTAAAGGGACTTTTGAGGAATTTCCTGAGGAGCAACGCTTTGCTTGTGAGGAAGAGTTAGAAGATAATCCTGGAGAATCTGCAGGTGAGGGCTTCTCACTGAATCTCTAGTTAATGCTTAGGGTCGATGTTTCGACATTGTTTACTGTTTATGCACTGGATTGTGTGTGATTGAAAATGTTTTCTGAGGCTTCGGCTGACAATGTAGATGATTCATCTACTGAATGTTTTTGAAGATTGACTTACATGCTATGTGCTATGTGGGTAATCTAGGATGTGTGGTACATGCTTTATATGCTAAGTGCTAAGTGTTAATGTTGAGATTTCTTGATATATGACATGTTGTTGATTGTGATGATTTAAATATGCTTCACACTGGAAATCCGAGATTCTGAATGGTGAGAATAGCGGGCAGGTCATGCCGATTTTATTTTGAGAGTTTTGAGAAAGTTTGATAGGACGAACGAGGTTCGGGCCTTGATTTTGTTTAGTGGATCGAGACATCCTCTGGAAGCGACTTGGGATTGGGAGATCCTGCAAATGTATAAGACTTGCGATAAGACAAAATGGAATCTATTTTATAAAGAAAACTCATAAGACCTTAAATAACCTCTAAATCTTTAAGTAATGATAACAACCTCGAAGGAAGGCATTGGAAGTGAAATCTTAATTCTGGAAAACGAGGAGTGTCGTCGGATCCAAGTGTTGAGTATGTCGTTGTTGTGCTGTTGGAGCAGCGTTTGATGTCGTGCTGTTGGAGCAGCGTTTGTTGTTGTGCTGTTGGAGCAGCTATTGTGGTTGTGCTGTTGGAGCAGCTATGTTGTTGGGCGTATCTTCGACTTTGCGGCGAGAATCCGTATATTCAATCCGATGGATTGGATCGATTCGGCGGCAGTCACTCAGGCTCGCGTGAATCCGTTTGTTCAATCCGAGGGATTGGATCGATTCAGCGATAACCTTTCGACTCGCGTGAATCCGTATGTTCAATCCGAGGGATTGGATAGATTCAGCGATAACTTTTCGACACGCGCGAATCCGTATATTCAATCCGATGGATTGGATCGATTCGGCGGCAGTCACTCAGGCTCGCGTGAATCCGTATGTTCAATCCGAGGGATTGGATCGATTCAGCGATAACCGTTCGACTCGCGTGAATCCGTATGTTCAATCCGAGGGATTGGATCGATTCAGCGATAACTTTTCGACACGCGCGAATCCGTATATTCAATCCGACGGATTGGATCGATTCGGCGGCAGTCACTCAGGCTCGCGTGAATCCGTATGTTCAATCCGAGGGATTGGATCGATTCAGCGATAACCTTTCGACTCGCGTGAATCCGTATGTTCAATCCGAGGGATTGGATCGATTCAGCGATAACTTTTCGACACGCGCGAATCCGTATATTCAATCCGATGGATTGGATCGATTCGGCGGCAGTCACTCAGGCTCGCGTGAATCCGTATGTTCAATCCGAGGGATTGGATCGATTCAGCGATAACCTTTCGTCTCGCGTGAATCCGTATGTTCAATCCGAGGGATTGGATCGATTCAGCGACAACTTTTCGACACGCGCGAATCCGTATATTCAATCCGATGGATTGGATCGATTCGGCGGTAGTCACTCAGGCACGCGTGAATCCGTATGTTCAATCCGAGGGATTGGATCGATTCAGCGATAACCTTTCGACTCGCGCGGATCCGTATGTTCAATCCGATGGATTGGATCGATTCGGCGATAGTCATTGGATACGCGCAATGTCCGTATGTTCGACTCTTTTGAGTGAACCGACTTGGCGTTGTCATTTGTTGCGTGTGCGAGTCCGTATGTTCAACCCAGGGGGTTGGATCGACTTGACATGCCTAATTGTTGGGCTATCCTGGGGATAAGTCCGGGAAACCGGGAGTTTCCGAGTATGTGATACTCTTTGCTCGTTGAGCAGTTGTGACCATCGGATTGAGATGAGTCGGATGATCCGGAGATCATCACGAGTTACTATGTGGATGTGAAGAAGTGTCTTTTGTCGCAGAATCGACTTTACCTTAGGGTAAGCTTTTAGAGACTTTAATTTACCTAGAACACGTGGCGACGTGTCGAGAGAGAGTCGGAGACGTTGTTTGACTAATCATCCTGCATTCATGCATACTGATTTAGTTGTCGAGTGTGATTGTTATTTGTTAATCCTATGTGGAACATGTTAATTGTTATTATTGCTGTTAAGTTCATTATGGAATATGCAACCCTAGGATGTTATCCCTAGCTATAAGCCTAAGTGGCTATTCTTTTATCTATATCTATTGGTGCTATTATTTATGTAATTCTTTGGAGTTGACCCTCGCGTCTTCTGTGTGTGCTTTGGCGGACAAACGCCCTTTGTCAGATGTCTTTGGCGGACTGGTTCACGACGGTTCACCCTTCGGGGGAAACTAGAGTTGGGATGCTGGAACATGAGCGCATCGCGATAGCGAGCGGAGGACGGATGGTGTACATAGACTAGGTCGTTCTGGATTTCGAATTCGGACGACGATCATGCCAGCATGTAGGATTGAGTGTTAGTGTGAGCTCCTCGAGATGGGATTAGTGTAGGAGTAGAGTCTTAGCTCTGAACATTATTTGTTTCATTCGGGACAGGGTAGTTTCCCACCTATAGATTTTTGTGTGGTTTCTTTACGGGAATCACAGAGAGTTGGTTGGACATAGGAGGTCTTGTTTCAGGCCGATGGGCCAGCTTATTCTCAGTTTTGAGGGATAGTGTTGCGGACACTTACCTTTAGATTTGGTTTGTACATTTTGCCTACGGGCGCTACTTTTCTTATTACCCGTCACTGGAGGTTTACTCGTGACGTGGCTAGCTATTTACAGCGGAGGCTGTTATATATATCGTATATTAGTTCTGTTTATCGTTACTGTTGGGTTTTATTTAATTCAGTCTTGTCTTAGTTATTATCAAAAAAAAATATTTCACGTTTTTCCGCATTAAGTTTACTTTTGGTTACTAAAGTGACGCCACCGAAATCGGGGTGTTACAGTAGCCTTGAGCAACTAGCCTTGCCTTGCTTCTGACTACATCTCCTTTCTCATTCAGCTTGTTTCTGAATACCCACTTCGTTCCAATAACATGGACACTCTCAGGCTTCTTCACTAAGCTCCAAACATCATTCTTGGAGAATTGATTCAGTTCTTCTTCCATGGCCAGAATCCAATCCTTGTCCTGAAGAGCTTCATCTATGGACTTGGGTTCAATTAAGGACACCAATCCTTTCAGACTGAGCAAGGTCTCTTCAGAGGGTCTGAAGGCAGATCTGGTTCTGACTGGTTCGTCTTTGTTACCCAGAATCAATTCCTTAGGGTGAGCTGCAGTGATTCTGCTCTTCTTCAGAGTTTGTGAGTTAGAGGGACCAGCTTCTTCCTCTGGTTCATCTTCCTCTGGCTCATCTTCCTCTGGAGCTTTGCCTTTGTCAGAAACATTAATGCTTAAATCTGCAAACTTTTCAACTAGCTTTGACTGGTCAGAGTCAAGCTTATCGTCAAATCTAACATGAATAGATTCTTCAATAGTCTTAGCATCAGTATTATAAAATCTAAAACCTTTAGATCTCTCAGAGTAACCGAGTAATAGACACTTAGAAGACTTAGCATCAAATTTATGCAATCTATCCTTAGTATTGAGAACATAACAAACACAGCCAAAAGGATGAAAATAAGAAATGTTGGGTTTTATGTTCTTCCACAATTCATAAGGAGTCTTATTCAGAATTGGTCTCACAGAGATTCTGTTCTGAATGTAACATGCTGTATTTACTGCCTCTGCCCAAAAGTGCTTAGCCATGCCAGTTTCTTGGAGCATGGTTCTAGCCATCTCCTGAAGAGTTCTGTTCTTCCTCTCAACAACACCATTTTGTTGAGGAGTTCTGGGACAAGAGAAATCATGTGCAATTCCATAGGAATCAAACAGACTCTCAAACTTGTCATTCTCAAACTCTCCACCATGATCACTTCTGACACGCACAATCCTACAAGCCTTCTCGTTTTGCACTTGAGCAATGAAGGTAGAGAACACAGCATGAGACTCATCCTTGCGGGTTAGAAACTTTACCCATGTCCAGCGGCTATAATCATCAACGATAACCATCCCATATCTCTTGCCACCTATAGACTCAGTTTTCACTGGTCCAAAAAGGTCGATATGCAGAAGTTCCAACGGCCTTGAGGTTGAGACAACATTCTTTGCCTTGAAAGGGACTTTTGTGAATTTGCCTTTCTGACATGCTTCACAAAGAGCGTCTGAAGCGAACTTCAGATTGGGTAAGCCCCTGACAAGGTTTAGCTTGCTCAGCTGAGAAATCTTTCTCATACTGGCATGCCCTAACCGTCTATGCCATACCCACTGCTCTTCATTAACAGACAGAAGGCACTTCACATTCTGAGCCTCCAACTCAGATAATCTGATCTTATAGATGTTGTTCTTCCTCTTGCTGTTAAACAGAACAGAGCCATCGATCTGACTTACAGCCCGGCAGGACTTTTGATTGAATATAACATCATAACCCTTGTCAGCTAATTGACTTATAGACAATAAGTTATGTGTTAAGCCGTCTACCAATAACACATTATCAATGCATGGACTACTATCTACACAAATAGTACCAGTACCAACAATTTTACCCTTTTCATTTCCTCCAAAGCCAACTTCACCTCCAGGCTTAAGTTTCAGCTCTCGGAACATACGCCTTTCTCCCGTCATGTGACGCGAGCATCCACTGTCCAGATACCATGATTGGTGTTTCAGTGGAGCTATCAAGGATATCTGCAACATAGATAATCTTGTCCTTAGGTACCCACTTTCTGGGTCCTCTCTTGTTAGTTACCCCAGAGGTTCTGATCACCTTGGGTGTCTCAACATGATATTTTAAAGGAATATTTGCATGATATTTAGTCATAGAGAAGGATCCCTTTTTAAGAGGATGTTTAGCAACTTTAGCAGGTACAGGATCAGGCAATATGGTACCAGAGGGAACAAAGCATTCATACAAGGATTTAGCTTTAGACACAGAGGGCTCATTTCTAATTGGTTTAGAATAGCCAATGCCATGCATTCCATTTCTGCTTACGCCATAGATCATTGAAGCCATTAAGCTTCTATCCACGCTTTTAGCTAGGAATCTTTGAAAAGACTTTTCATACTTAGATTCATTTCTACAATCAGAGGCATCACAGGCAACAATTTCTTCTAACTTAGCAATCTGGTTCTTAAGCACAGAATTAGAATTGATCAAAGCATGATTATCATTTTTCAAATCAGAAATAATTTTCTCATGTTCAGAAGGAGTTTTGGAAACAGCAGATAAGTTCTTTTTCAGCTTCTTATGCTTAGACAATAAGGAGTTATACTTATCCATGATATCAGACAATGCATGTTTCAGTTCAGAGGTAGAGAAAGAAGCGAATACCTCATTTTCATCGTCTGAGTTAGGGTCTCCTTCTGATTCTGAGTCAGAGTCAACAGCTTCCTTTGACTCTGCTCCTTTGTCTTTGACAATGGCCATGAGTCCTTGGACTTCACCATCAGAGTCAACATCCTCTGACTCTGATTCATCAAATGTCACCATCAGACTCTTCTTCGTCTTGAAGTGCTTCTTTGGCTTCTTGTCTTTCTTCAACTTTGGACAATCACTTTTGTAGTGCCCAGATTCTTTGCACTCAAAACATGTGACTTCCTTGATTGAAGACTTCTTCTGGCCTGAGGACTCATACTTTCCTTTTGCCTTTCCAGAGCCTTTGAACTTGCTCTGCCTGTGCTTCCAGATGCGGTTGAGTCTCTTGGAGATCAGAGTCAGCTCATCTTCATCAGAATCTTCTGATGCTTCTTCAGATTCCTCTTCTTCAGCTTGAAGAGCTTTTGACTTCTCAACCTTAGCCTTTTCAGATTTGGATTTCAAGGCTATGGACTTTTTCCTCAGATCTTGCATCTCTGAGCGCTTCAGCTCATGGCATTTCAAAATGCTGATGAGTTCTTCTAAACTCATATTCTCAACGTCTCTCGTGAGCTCTATTGAAGTCACCAAAGGCATCCAACTTTCAGGAAGACATCTGATGACCCTTATGACATGATCTTTTGTTGTGTAGCTCTTGTTGAGAGGTCGTATGCCAGCTACAAGCAACTGAAATCTGGAGAACATTTCTTCAATGGACTCATTTGGCTCCATGATGAAGGATTCATACTTTTGGATCAAAGACAATGCCTTTGATTCTTTGACTTTCTTGTTTCCTTCATGAGACATCTTCAGAGATTCGAAAATGCCTTTTGCAAACTCACGATCTGTAATCTTCTGGTACTCTTCATAGGAAATAGCACTTAGAAGAATTGCTCTTGCTTTGTGATGTTGTGAGTACAGCTTCTTTTGATCTACAGTCATCTCTGACCTTGGGATCTTCTTGCCATCTGCATCAACTGGACACTCGTAGCCATCCACAATAATATCCCAGAGATCTGCATCGAAACCCAGAAAGAAACTTTCCAGTCTATCTTTCCAATATTCGAACCTTTGACCGTCGAACATAGGAGGCCTTGCATTGTAACCATCTCTTTGAGTTTCACTGGTGGTGGCAGCCATTGTTTTTCACACCGGCCCGGATCACTGAACACTGTTAGGTGTGGTAATCAGAACTTGCGCTCTGATACCAATTGAAGGTATGAAAAACGGTAGAAAGGGGGGGTTTGAATAACGTTTTCAGTATAAAACTTCCACCTTAAAGATTTTGACAAATCTTTCGAGAACTTAAGTGCTAAAGATAAGAGATAGAAAAGCACACAAGGATTTTATCCTGGTTCACTTGATAAATCACTCAAGCTACTCCAGTCCACCCGTTAAGGTGATTTCTTCCTTCTTAGAATGAAGGCAATCCACTAATCAGGTAAGAGTTACAACTGCACTTGAAACCTACAAGTGACTAAAAATTACACTGACTTAGCTCACACTAAGATTCACTCTCTTAGTCTTCTCTAGGATCCGATCAACCTTGATCTCCTAAAGGAACTAAACAAACTATTTATCAAAGAATTGTTTACAAGAGATTTGCTTCTAAAAAGCTAATAGTAAACTCAATGAATTTCAGATGAAAGAAAACTTAGAAGATTTTTGAATATGTCTTGCGTATGTGAATGCTTCTTCTCGCCGTTTCTTTCAGTCTTCAGCCTCTTTATATACTCCAAGGATTAGGGTTGAGCGATGCATGGGAAATGCTACCGTTGGAGGGCAGTTCTGGAAAATCCAGCTTCTGCTGTGGCTGAGAACGTTAGGTAGGTCGTCAGGAAGGTACAGTAACTTTTGTACTTGGATAGCGACGCGACCTTTAAACCTAGGAGACTTCTGATCAGGGGAATGCTTCATATTGGAACTTGTGAAGCCGGTTGATCAGAGTCAGAGGGAAAGCACAGATCCTCTGACCATTGTATCTTCTGATTCTGAACTCAGAGGGAAGAACATGGCCTTCAGAGTTTCTTGCTTCTGGACTTCAGAGTTTCCACTATTCAGCTTCTGGATCTTCAGAGTCTTCTACACCATCAGAACATCTGAACCTTCAGTGTTTCTTGGTTATCAGAACTTCTGGATCTTCAGAGCTTCTAGTGACTGAGTCCACATCAGAGTTTGTATAACTTCAGAACTTCTGATACTTTTCCACTGTTCATACTGAACATGGTGAATGCGAAAGCGTTGCTTGGGTCACTCTTTATACACAGTGCTTCTGATTTGTGTGAGATTGAGTTGAGGTCAGAGCCTGTAAATAGCACACTCAGAAAAACACGTTAGAGTACCACAATTGTTCATATCTAAAGGTTAACTTGTAATCATCAAAACATAGAGTTGTACTACTAGATCAAAACTTGATCTTACAATAATATGGTCACTCATCACTTTCTTTTACATCTCATTTTCACCCCCTTCTTCTTCCTATTTTTTCCGTATTTTTTGTCACATTACACACATAGTGTTATTAAACTCGAATTGGATCAGCCGGTCCGACCACGAACCGGTGACTTAGCCGGTTCGAGCTAACAATCAGATCGACCATGCATTCAAACCGGACTGAACCGAAATGAACCGTCCGGTTTAGTCAAAAAACCGGTGACTCAGCCGGTTTTTGGTTGAACCGGTGAGTCACCTTTTTTATTATTTTTTGGTCAACGGAAACCTGGGCTGCTTAGTCCATTGTAAAGTAAAATTGTTGCAAGTGGGGTTTGAACACAAGACCTTGAGGAAATGTGAAGCAATGTTAACAAGGGGTGAGCAACGGTTGGGTTCGGGCGGTTTCGGGCCAAAAATGCCCAACCCGAATTAATCCGAGAGTGTGAATATCTCAACCGATTTCGACCGTTTTCACCTTCGGGTTTTCCGGGTCCGGGTTAGACGGGTTGATAGATATGTGTTCGGGTTGAGCTTTGCATTTTTCAGAAAAGAAATAAACGAAGAAATTTGGAAATTTTTCAACCGAGAGAGGGGGGAAGGTTATTTTTTCTGAAGATGACTTCCAGCTAAGTGAAGCAGCGTCCAACAGTGGAAAGAGAGGAGAGGAAGAGGCTAGAGGAGAGGACTTTGAGAAGACTGTAAGATCAAGTTTTGATCTAGTAGTACAACTCTATGTTTTGATGATTACAAGTTAACCTTTTGATATGAACAATTATGGTACTCTAACGTGTTTTTCTGAGTGTGCTATTTACAGGCTCTGACCTCAACTCAATCTCACACAAATCAGAAGCACTGCGTATAAAGAGCGACCCAAGCAACGCTTTCGCATTGACCATGTTCAATATGAACAGTGGAAAAGCTTCAGAAGTTCTGAAGCTACACAAACTCTGATGTGGACTCAGTCACTAGAAGCTCTGAAAGTCCAGAAGTTCTGATAACCAAGAAACACTGAAGGATCAGATGTTCTGATGGTGTAGAAGACTCTGAAGATGCAGAAGCTGATTAGTGGAAACTCTGAAGTCCGGAAGCAAGAAACTCTGAAGACCATGCACTTCCCTCTGAGTTCAGAATCAGAAGATACAATGGTCAGAGGATCTGTGCTTTCCCTCTGACTCTGATCAACCGGCTTCACAAGTTCCAACATGAAGCATTCCCCTTATCAGAAGTCTCCTAGGTTTAAAGGTCATGTCACTATCCAAGTACAAAAGCAACTGTACCATCCTGACGACCTACCTAACGTTCTCAGCCACAGCAGAAGATGGAATTTCCAGAACTGCCCTCCAACGGTAGCATTTCCCATGCAACGTTCAACCCTAATCCTTGGAGTATAAATAGAGGCTGAAGATTGAAAGAAGCGGCTAGAAGCATTACATACGCGCAAGACATATTCAAATAATTCTAAGCTTTCTTTCATCTGAAATTCAGTGTGTTTACTATCAGCTTTTTAGAAGCAAATCTCTTGTAAACATTTCTTTGATAAACAGTTTGTTTAGTTCCTTTAGGAGATCAAGTTTGATCGGATCCTAGAGAAGACTAAGAGAGTGAATCTTAGTGTGAGCTAAGTCAGTGTAATTGTTAGTCACTTGTAGGTTTCAAGTGCAGTTGTAACACTTTACCTGATTAGTGGATTGCCTTCATTCTAAGAAGGAAGAAATCACCTTAACGGGTGGACTGGAGTAGCTTGAGTGATTTATCAAGTGAACCAGGATAAAAATCCTTGTGTGCTTTTCTGTCTCCTATTCTTAGCACTTAAGTTCTCAAAAGATTTGTCAAAATCTTTAAGGTGGAAGTTTTATCTTGAAAACGTTATTCAAACCCCCCCCCCCCTTTCTACCGTTTTTCATACCTTCAAAGACACGCATTCGGCAACCACAATCTGCTTGATGAGCGTCACTCGAGGAAGAAAACTGGGAGTTCATGAAGGCGTCCAGTGACTATCGAGAAACACCATTGATGCAGGATTCAGGAGCAAGGGGTGTGGAGGAGGAAAGCAGGGGTTGTAATGTGTAAAGGTTCTTGAAATTAGATGGTGGTGGGTTTTTTTATGAGGGGCCTCACAGAACAAAGAAAGGGTTAGAGTTTTTTATTTAAATGAATTATTTTCTTTTCTTTTATTAGATAACGTACATAGGATAGGACTTGTAAGACCTGGATTTGCCGAACAAGTTAATTTCCGACTCACGCGTAGAATCAGTGTAAGCGTGACAGGAGTTTGCTGTTTGTGAAAGATTAATGAAGAAGAAAGTTCAGGAATTGCTTGAGGAATGTTGCGTAGTCGCTGTAGGAATTAGTGCGAGTCGTCTGCACACCTGTCTTATGGCGAGCGTGTCCAGAATAGGCTAATTTCGCTTTAGAGCAACGTTTTACGTGAGATTTCGAATCCTTGGAAAATTTAAAGGTTCTCTTTATTTTTCCTTCGACCAGCGTTTCATTTCGGAACTCTGGACTGTACGCACGATAGTATTCACTTTTCGGAAGTCCGACGACGCTAATTTCTTTGCTTCGAAACCCTAGATTCAAGCGCTGGATGAAGACTTTTTCTATTCGGGACTTCTAACGAAGTTTCCGTCCGCGTTGCCAGATTTGTTTTGACGTTTCCAATCTTTCTTCAGAAGGAAATTTTCTCATCCGACATCAATTGCAAAAAGTAGTTTTGCGGTATATTTTGAAGCATACTGCGTTCAAGCCATTTTCTCACTTAAATGTGCCCGATGCAAGTATCGCCCTTTCTTGGATCGATACTTAGATTAATTGCATAATATGACAACGTCATATTTGTTGTAATTGTCTAACAGTTATTCTTTAGCTCAGTTTTTACTCATTTTCTTGTCGATGGATCGTTTTATTTTGCCCAAAGTGATCCAAATTTATATTTTATCATTTCATAGAGTTCCTCTTAATTTTTGGGATAATAATATATCACCCCTATATTTTTCTCTTAACTCTATGAGTTAAATCATTCGGTGTCTAAATCAATTTGTACTAATTTTAAAAATATCTTCTCAAAATATCCTGAATAAATATCTCACCATCCTTATCCCTCCACCTCATGATTTCTCTCTCCTCACCCATCAGAAAATCCGTTCCCTTCCTCTCTTATAGCAAGATTCCTTCATTCCATTGTCAATTTTCTCATCCTCTGAACGTTGCTTTCTTTCTTCAAACATTCATTCATTTCTTTTATTTGTCTTTCCTCCTCACTCACCCTCTCTTCGTTCTTCTTGCTGAAGCACACCACCACCATCATGAAACCACGTGGACAGCACCACAACACCACTACAACCATGCCATTTTCTTCTTCTCGGCCAAGGCTATTATTAAGCCTTCTCCGCTTCCAATTATTTCCAGGAAGCCATGCACGCAACCAGCCTTCATTCTCCCCTCTGTTTATCACAGCCGAGAGCTCCTCCATGAAAAAAAGGGGACAATCACTACAAAGAGAAGGAGCCACGATAGCATAGGCACATTACCACCATCATCTTCATCTTCATCTTCTCATTTTATGGTAAAACTCCTCCTAGTTTCTTTGATCATGTTTTTAGTCAATGAAATTTATTCTCTTAGTTTCCACACATAGTGTTTTCATTAAAGTTATGACTATGGAAATGATTCATTAAACTATGGTTTTTGTTTCAAAAAAAAAAATGTTGAGTTCTTGTCTTTGTAAAATTTTCAATTAGAGCTTTTTCCAAAGTGCTTTTACAAATGTTATTCCCCATCACCGGATCTATGGATTTCACCATTTAGTTTTCTTAAAACTTGTTTTTTTTAGTTAAGAGATTTTGGGATTTTAAGAGCTTTAATTTAAGTCTTGATTAGTTGTGTTTAAATGTTACAAATGGATTTGGAAGTGATTTGGGGAAAAAGGTGAATTTATACATAGTTATGTAGATGTGGCCGAGCCTATGACATGTGTTTTGGGTTTGGAAAATCAATTATGAAACTTGTTTTTGTTTAGTGAAAATCATAAGTTAAGTTTGAGGACTAAAATTTTATTGTGGGAAAACTTTAGGATTAAAGCACAAGAGGCTGAGAAGTTTTGGGTTAAACCGGAGTTTTAAAAGTCTTGGGGTTTGTTTGATAAATTTATAAAAGATTGAGGGTTGAAAAAGAACTTACTTTTATGTGAGGACCTTTTCGTGATTATGTGCTTATCAAGGGACTAGGGTTGAATTATTTAAAAATTGAGGAGTTGTTTGCGAAATGTGTTTTTTTTTAAGGACCTTTCTTTAAAACTCACAAATATTTTATCTTTGGACTTTAGTCCTTGAAACATAAAGTTTGTGCATTTAGCCTAAGTGAGCTAGGATGATTGGCTAAGTTTGTTCTGGAACTTTAGATGTGACTTTAGAGGCTAAGGTTTAGTATGTGAACTTGTGAAGGGTACGAAGGACGGAAGCGCTTGACGACGAAGCCAAAGAACAAACGGAAGTGAGCCAACACGGGAAAGCAAAGATATGACTGGATTTGATTTGAGTCGCAACTTAGTAAGGAAAGCGCCTAAGGTTAGGGCAACTTACATATTAGCTATGACTGCATGATAGGCGTCGATCAACTTGACTTATGCTTTATCTGATGTTGTTTATGATGATGAGTTGATGTTATGATGTTTTTCCATAACTTGTGATATTGTGATATTGTTGGATTGTGCGTTTTGACGCGACTTCGGAGTGGAGATTCATTGATCTGGTGATCTTTGATATTTCGGGTTGGATGAACAACCCTAGGCAAGTCCAAACGAGGGGTTGAGACTTAGCCATTTGTTGGGATTCGTTTGAATACTTAGACTTTCCCCGGGAAACTTCTTTTGGGTGGTTTGTCTTTGGAAAACTTAGAATGATTAGAATTTCGAAAACTAGAGACTTTGGGAGACTTAGACTTTGAGAAATAAACTCATAACCTGACTAATTCAATTCGAAACGTTTTTACTAAATGAATAATCATAGGAGAATTGGAGGGGAAAATATATACGAAAGACGGGGAAAAGTCGACTTTTGTTGTGGGTTTGGAGAGTTTTGGAATTGGGAAAGCCACTAAGGTGAGCTATGGTGATGATTGAAAGTCACCGAGTACTCTAGTACTCTTGGGAGTGTTGTGGAGCCGTGTTGTATTGACCGACACCTAGTGCTCTTGTTGTTTGGGCTGTGTTGTATTGACCGACACTAGACCCTTGTGTATTCTTGTTGGTGGAGTTGTGTTGTATTGACCGACACTAACTCATGGATTTGTTGAGATTGGGTTGTGAGCTAAACACTTTCGTGGTAAGGACGATTCGTTGTTTGGCTAACCACGTTGCATTCAATCGGGTGAATAACGGGAATGGTTCACCTGTGCATCTCATGGTGAATAACGGGAATGGTTCACCTTGCATTAATGATGAATAACGGGAATGGTTCATCATATGGTGAATAACGGGAATGGTTCACCAAGGATGAATAACGGGAATGGTTCATCCAGGATGAATAACGGGAATGGTTCATCCATAGTGAAGAACGGGAATGCTTCACTTGTGGCGAATGGGAACGCGTCACAAATCCGGATTCATGATTGCATATCACGCATACATTCATTCTGACTTGAACTGTGTGCTGTTTGGTTATTGAAGCAATGTTAGAGCCATAACATGCTAGGATTGTTTATATATATATATATATATCAACATATATCTATACCCCATATCACATGTTGAGTGTATATCTACTTATTTCTGTGAGTTGACCCTAGCGCCTTGGCTTTGGTTGTATGTTTGTGTTTGGGCGGTCGGCCTGCTGCCAGATGTCGACGGTGGATTGGGTTTCGATGGTCTTTCCCTCGGGGAGGATCAGATATGAGTTGGTGGACCGTCATGCCCCACCGCTTGGGTGATCTATCTTGTGGGTCATCGGGCGACGTACCGGGGAAGGGTCATGGAGGACCGGACTGACGAGAGTGGACGTCTGACGAAAGGAGCTTTACGACGCATGGAGCTGAGCTTCAACTTGCCAACTTCAGTTCGCAGTGGACTTGGTACTGGGAGGGTAGGTTTAGGCAGGCGTCATATTTTGTGTAGAGCTCTGATTCGCTTTGCTATTGGGACAGGGTAGGTTCCCGACGCATGACTTTTGTGTGGTTCTCTTACTGAGGGATCACAGTGAGTCAGTCGGACCATAGGGGTCTTTGCTTAGGCCATTTTGAGGCCGACTTTCTCCTAGTGGCTTGTAATTATAATTTTCTCACTTACACTTCTGGGTCTGTATATATTTGCCTAAGGGCACACTACTTGGGAGTCACTGCGGGTTCGCGTGACGTGGAGTGCAGCTGAGGCTGTACATGTGTATATATTGTATATCAGTTAGTTTAGTTGTTGGGTTTTGTCTTTATTTCCTTTATCGCTTTTATTTAAAGGAATCAATCGGAAAAAAAATTACCTGTTTTCCGCGTAAAGTTTATTTTTGGTTACTAAAGTGACACCTGGAAATCGGGGTGTTACATTGTGGTATCAGAGCTTAGTCGAGTCTTTTGGGAGTCTTTGGGGAATAGGTCTTCTGTGCTAGGTTGTGTGACTCTGCAAAGAGTGAAAATTGATTGTCTGCAGAGCGATTTTCGCTCTAATTGTTTGCGTTACTACTTAATCGGATTGAGTGGTTTGTCTAGTGCTACCGTATGGTTAGTACTAATCGGACGTTTGATGAGATATAGGATGGTGGATCTTAACCGGATGGCGGGGGCAATAGCTACACTGATCGAGGCAATGATGAACCAGGCTGCGGAAGACGCTTATATGCGCGCTGAAGAGGCTGCACGTGAGCATCACCAACGATTGATGGCGACGGCGATGTATCAACAAAGAGGAATGAACCGAACAGGAGCTGGGGGACCAATAAGGTCAGGATCTCAAGGCTACAACAGAAGGGAGAGCTACCATCAGTGGGGACCGTATCAGCGTTTCAAGGGAAGAGATCTTATCTCAAGAGTCTACAAACCAACGACTGCTGATACTGGAGGGGAGCCAGTTGGTGACAAAGGTGTGACATGTACTCGTTGTGGAAAGTTTGGGCATTTTGCTAACAAGTGCTCAGTGACTGGACGGAGACGCTTCAAGTGTAACCGAGAGGGGCATCTAGCTGTGAACTGCAAGACACCCCAGGAGGAAACGTCTGATAGTAAGATGAAAGGGAATGATGCTACCGAAGGGACAGGAAACAAGACTTCGGGAAGAGCAGTGACGTGTTACAGGTGCAGGGAAGTAGGGCACTATGCTAGTAAGTACAAGACCAAAGAAAGTCTATGCTTCAATTGCAACCAACCGGGACATTTCTCCCAAGATTGTAAGGCACCCAAGGGCGAATCATCAGGGAATGTTGGGAAAGGAAAACAACTTGCTACAGAGGAAAGGATTCATACCAAGGAGGGGGCAAGAGCTGAGGAGTTGAACGAGGAAGAACGTGGGAACGATGGTAATATTTTAACTGTTCTTTTATTCTAGAATAACTTACTCTTTTCTCTTCGAAGCGAGTGTGACGCGCCTAACTTGTATTTACGACCTAGACTATGATCTTATGATTATTATCTCTAGCAGGACCTTATTCGAAGTTGCTCGTGTTTTAACTATAGAAGTTACACGAGGTTGGGAATAGCACACTTAGTCTAGAAAGTAGTCTTCCACCGATGCGATTATGAGGAAGCTAGTAGCTGAAGAACGAATCTTAGGGAGATTCCGTATGGGTAGTATACGTGTTATGTTAAGGGTGTGTAGTTCCGTAGCGGGATCATTAAAGGATTTAGTATCAGGATATTTGTGACTACTGGAGGATAGGAACTCATTGACTGTTCCAGTGGGTTTTTCTAAATTTCCACCTTCGATGTATTAGGCCTGATCAACCTAATATTGAGGGGGTGATATTCGGAATCACAGCTGGTTATGGACTTTGATAGAAGGACGGGTAAGATGAATTTGAATTGATTGAGGATTAGTCGGATTTGGGAGGAAAGTTCGTGTTAAGCATTTGATTGTAAATGATTAAGATTTAAATCTTTGGAAGTCGATGAGTGTCGTATAGACATTAATTGGTTAGTTCGTGTGATTACTCCAAGTAGAGGTAGACTTAGTCAAGAGATTTAATGCTGGAAAAAATATTAAGTAGTTTCTCGAAAGTTATGAAGTCATAGGTTATGTGATTACTGAGTGGAATTGTTAGAGACTAAATAAGTTGGATTTAATCAGGTTTTAGATGATAGCTTGATGGTAGCAAGAGTGAGAAGAATTAACTCTGAGCTAGATTGTTATAGTCGAGTTCGAGGAATAAGTTTTGCTAAGCGGTTGATTAATATGTGGAGACATTATAGTCTTAGGAGATGAATTTTCTCTTGAAAAGTGTTGAATTAATGATTAAGTTGGAGACAGAAAGTTTTAGCATAAGTTGAATACTCGAGGTTGTTGATATGGATTCCAAAGAAATATGCTAGGATTACTAAGTGAGATTTACTAAGTTGGATTGAAATCTTAGGGTTAAGATTGATCTTGAGAGTCGGGAATCGCGTACGAGTAGGAGATCTTATGGTTGTAGGTGTGACAATAGGAGTTGAATCTTAGAAGATTGAAGACCTGAAGGTGAGTTTCGGGTTAAGACCGTTGAGGTATAATATAAGAGTGATCTTGAAGTAAATGAATTCTGGGTTGTGTAGAGTGTTAAGGTTGGTTACAAGTTGGTGATCGATTGATGTTGATTATAAGGTTGTTGACGTAATGAGCCATGTGATAAGATTTGAATGATGTTAGCATAATAAGTTGTGAATGTGAAAGCATGACGACACTGGTCAGGTCGTTTGGGTAAGTGAAGGAGTTATAGTTTTTAAGAAACGGATATTCATTTAAGAAGTATTGAAGGATTAAAGGTCATTAGAGGACCAAACTTGGTGAAGGTTTAGGTTTTAAATCTATGAATGTCTGTCTAAGGTGTGTAGGACTCGAAGTTTGTCAGAATTTGATTGAGAGATATAGAAGTTTATTGACGAGATGGTGATTGAGTGACAAAAAGGAAAGTGTTAGTATTAAGATGAGTACTTGAAGTTGTTATGTTTGGACAAGTTTCTTATAGCCTAAGAGTGAATGGAACTCTGTTATGGACTTTGATGATGCATATTAGGGTTAACAAGTGAATTTTACTAGAGTTGAATGAGAATCCTAGGGCTAAGGTTGACCTAGTGAGCTGAGATTCATGTACACATAAGAGATTTAGTGGTGTTAGCGGTTACGATAACAGTTAAATCTCGGAATGTTGAAGGATCGGATGATAAAATGGCTAGTTAAGTCCCTTGAGGTATAGTTATGATTTAATCTTCTAGAGGATAAGTCTCGATTTGTGCGAAGTGTTAGGGATTTCAGTAAGTGTAAATAGGTTTGAGTGAAGGAAGTTTTGAGGAAGAAGACGATAATAATGGATTGTTAGATATTAAGAGGAGGATTATCTTATAAGTTGTTGATAAATTGATGTTGAAGGGGATAAGATTAGTGAAGGACAAGAAATAAGGACATAAGTCGAGTTTTAATTCGAATAGTGACTAAGTAGAAGTTTGATTTCTTGGTGTTTGTAAAGATAGTTACGGAGTTGGAGGTGTTTTAATGGACTAGCGGTTTCCACGGGGATGATTCGTCTAGGAGTTATCGAACGGGCAAGTGGAGTTTTGGACTGTAGATGAAGATCACGAGGACAAGTTGAGTATTTACTTTGAAATGACAGAGAGGCACCGAGTTTAAGAAGAATTTCGGACGACCGAAAGTAAAGAAGTAAGTGGCTAAGATTGTGCGACTGCACGGAGTGCCAACCGGTATCATTTCAAGTAGAGATCCGACGCAAGTGATCGAGTCAGACGACATGAAGTTGAATGATGGTTTGTCTTTTGAGACGCCGACAGTTAGCAGTGGGGATAGAAGAGTGAAACAGTTAAGGGGAAAACAGATTGCTTAAGTAAAGGTTATGAGGAACAATGACACGGGAAATGCTACATGGGAATTGGAGGATAAGATCAAGGAACTGTACCCCGGACTTTTTGCTGAACTCTGAGTTTCGAGGACGAAACTTTCTTTTTGGAGGGGAGTATTGTAAGACCTGGATTTGCCGAACAAGTTAATTTCCGACTCACGCGTAGAATCAGTGTAAGCGTGACAGGAGTTTGCTGTTTGTGAAAGATTAATGAAGAAGAAAGTTCAGGAATTGCTTGAGGAATGTTGCGTAGTCGCTGTAGGAATTAGTGCGAGTCGTCTGCACACCTGCCTTATGGCGAGCGTGTCCAGAATAGGCTAATTTCGCTTTAGAGCAACGTTTTACGTGAGATTTCGAATCCTTGGAAAATTTAAAGGTTCTCTTTATTTTTCCTTCGACCAGCGTTTCATTTCGGAACTCTGGACTGTACGCACGATAGTATTCACTTTTCGGAAGTCCGACGACGCTAATTTCTTTGCTTCGAAACCTTAGATTCAAGCGCTGGATGAAGACTTTTTCTATTCGGGACTTCTAACGAAGTTTCCGTCCGCGTTGCCAGATTTGTTTTGACGTTTCCAATCTTTCTTCAGAAGGAAATTTTCTCATCCGACATCAATTGCAAAAATTAGTTTTGCGGTATATTTTGAAGCATACTGCGTTCAAGCCATTTTCTCACTTAAATGTGCCCGATGCAAGTATCGCCCTTTCTTGGATCGATACTTAGATTAATTGCATAATATGACAACGTCATATTTGTTGTAATTGTCTAACAGTTATTCTTTAGCTCAGTTTTTACTCATTTTCTTGTCGATGGATCGTTTTATTTTGCCCAAAGTGATCCAAATTTATATTTTATCATTTCATAGAGTTCCTCTTAATTTTTGGGATAATAATATATCACCCCTATATTTTTCTCTTAACTCTATGAGTTAAATCATTCGGTGTCTACATCAATTTGTACTAATTTTAAAAATATCTTCTCAAAATATCCTGAATAAATATCTCACCATCCTTATCCCTCCACCTCATGATTTCTCTCTCCTCACCCATCAGAAATCCGTTCCCTTCCTCTCTTATAGCAAGATTCCTTCATTCCATTGTCAATTTTCTCATCCTCTGAACGTTGCTTTCTTTCTTCAAACATTCATTCATTTCTTTTATTTGTCTTTCCTCCTCACTCACCCTCTCTTCGTTCTTCTTGCTGAAGCACACCACCACCATCATGAAACCACGTGGACAGCACCACAACACCACTACAACCATGCCATTTTCTTCTTCTCGGCCAAGGCTATTATTAAGCCTTCTCCGCTTCCAATTATTTCCAGGAAGCCATGCACGCAACCAGCCTTCATTCTCCCCTCTGTTTATCACAGCCGAGAGCTCCTCCATGAAAAAAAGGGGACAATCACTACAAAGAGAAGGAGCCACGATAGCATAGGCACATTACCACCATCATCTTCATCTTCATCTTCTCATTTTATGGTAAAACTCCTCCTAGTTTCTTTGATCATGTTTTTAGTCAATGAAATTTATTCTCTTAGTTTCCACACATAGTGTTTTCATTAAAGTTATGACTATGGAAATGATTCATTAAACTATGGTTTTTGTTTCAAAAAAAAAAATGTTGAGTTCTTGTCTTTGTAAAATTTTCAATTAGAGCTTTTTCCAAAGTGCTTTTACAAATGTTATTCCCCATCACCGGATCTATGGATTTCACCATTTAGTTTTCTTAAAACTTGTTTTTTTTAGTTAAGAGATTTTGGGATTTTAAGAGCTTTAATTTAAGTCTTGATTAGTTGTGTTTAAATGTTACAAATGGATTTGGAAGTGATTTGGGGAAAAAGGTGAATTTATACATAGTTATGTAGATGTGGCCGAGCCTATGACATGTGTTTTGGGTTTGGAAAATCAATTATGAAACTTGTTTTTGTTTAGTGAAAATCATAAGTTAAGTTTGAGGACTAAAAGTTTATTGTGGGAAAACTTTAGGATTAAAGCACAAGAGGCTGAGAAGTTTTGGGTTAAACCGGAGTTTTAAAAGTCTTGGGGTTTGTTTGATAAATTTATAAAAGATTGAGGGTTGAAAAAGAACTTACTTTTATGTGAGGACCTTTTCGTGATTATGTGCTTATCAAGGGACTAGGGTTGAATTATTTAAAAATTGAGGAGTTGTTTGCGAAATGTGTTTTTTTTTAAGGACCTTTCTTTAAAACTCACAAATATTTTATCTTTGGACTTTAGTCCTTGAAACATAAAGTTTGTGCATTTAGCCTAAGTGAGCTAGAATGATTGGCTAAGTTTGTTCTGGAACTTTAGATGTGACTTTAGAGGCTAAGGTTTAGTATGTGAACTTGTGAAGGGTACGAAGGACGGAAGCGCTTGACGACGAAGCCAAAGAACAAACGGAAGTGAGCCAACACGGGAAAGCAAAGATATGACTGGATTTGATTTGAGTCGCAACTTAGTAAGGAAAGCGCCTAAGGTTAGGGCAACTTACATATTAGCTATGACTGCATGATAGGCGTCGATCAACTTGACTTATGCTTTATCTGATGTTGTTTATGATGATGAGTTGATGTTATGATGTTTTTCCATAACTTGTGATATTGTGATATTGTTGGATTGTGCGTTTTGACGCGACTTCGGAGTGGAGATTCATTGATCTGGTGATCTTTGATATTTCGGGTTGGATGAACAACCCTAGGCAAGTCCAAACGAGGGGTTGAGACTTAGCCATTTGTTGGGATTCGTTTGAATACTTAGACTTTCCCCGGGAAACTTCTTTTGGGTGGTTTGTCTTTGGAAAACTTAGAATGATTAGAATTTCGAAAACTAGAGACTTTGGGAGACTTAGACTTTGAGAAATAAACTCATAACCTGACTAATTCAATTCGAAACGTTTTTACTAAATGAATAATCATAGGAGAATTGGAGGGGAAAATATTTACGAAAGACGGGGAAAAGTCGACTTTTGTTGTGGGTTTGGAGAGTTTTGGAATTGGGAAAGCCACTAAGGTGAGCTATGGTGATGATTGAAAGTCACCGAGTACTCTAGTACTCTTGGGAGTGTTGTGGAGCCGTGTTGTATTGACCGACACCTAGTGCTCTTGTTGTTTGGGCTGTGTTGTCTTGACCGACACTAGACCCTTGTGTATTCTTGTTGGTGGAGTTGTGTTGTATTGACCGACACTAACTCATGGATTTGTTGAGATTGGGTTGTGAGCTAAACACTTTCGTGGTAAGGACGATTCGTTGTTTGGCTAACCACGTTGCATCCAATCGGGTGAATAACGGGAATGGTTCACCTGTGCATCTCATGGTGAATAACGGGAATGGTTCACCTTGCATTAATGATGAATAACGGGAATGGTTCATCATATGGTGAATAACGGGAATGGTTCACCAAGGATGAATAACGGGAATGGTTCATCCAGGATGAATAACGGGAATGGTTCATCCATAGTGAAGAACGGGAATGCTTCACTTGTGGCGAACGGGAACGCGTCACAAATCCGGATTCATGATTGCATATCACGCATACATTCATTCTGACTTGAACTGTGTGTTGTTTGGTTATTGAAGCAATGTTAGAGCCATAACATGCTAGGATTGTTTATATATATATATATATATCAACATATATCTATACCCCATATCACATGTTGAGTGTATATCTACTTATTTCTGTGAGTTGACCCTAGCGCCTTGGCTTTGGTTGTATGTTTGTGTTTGGGCGGTCGGTGTAACACCCCGATTTCGGTGGCGTCACTTTAGTAACTCAAAATAAAATAAAGCGGAAAAAGCAGGTATTTTTTTTGTTTTGTTTAAATAAAAAGACTTGTCGAAATAAAGACTCAACCCAATCGCGATTAACAGCGATTAATATACAATACAAGCACAGCCCTCGCTGCAACTAAACATCGTCACGAGTGACCTCCAGTGACGGAAAGGTAGTGCCCGTGGGCAAATATGTACAAACTAAAACAAAGGTTAAGTATTCTGAGTACAGTCCTCCAACGAAAGTAAGTCGGCCCAAAACGGCCTCAAAAGACTTCCTACGTCCGACAAACTCCCTGTGATCCTCATGGAAGGGAATCACATGAAAAGCTAATAGTCGGGGACCTGCCCTGCCCCAAAATAAGGAATGACAATCAGAGCTATGACTCTAACAACCATCTCAAAGACTCTAACCACCCATAACCCACACTACTTTCATCGACCCTTCCTCGATCAGGCCTGAAGTCCGGGTCCTCGTCGAAAGCTTCAGTAATAGTCATTACGCTCCGGGTCTTTCCCGCACAACGAATCATCATGAACCGGCTGACGGACGCCTGGCAGCAGGCCGACCGCCCAAACACAAACATACACACAAAGCCAAGGCGCTAGGGTCAACTCACGGAATAAAATAGATAATACAAACAACATGTGATAAAGGGGGTATATATATATGTTGTATATATACGTATAAGTCATGTATTGCCTACCCTAAGGTTGATACATAGCATGTTTATCAACATAAAATCATCAAGATATATATAACGATGTTTATCAACAACAAATCACAATAACATTCACAAGTATGGTTAGGTGCATGGCGTGCCAGTGCAATGTCATGCTCAAAAGATGATCCGGATAAAATGTCACCATCTCGATGGATGGGACAAGCCAAGCACCTCGCTTCGCTAAAGCACCTCGCTTTTATGAAGCAGCACGCTCCTGTGAAGCAGCACGCTCTTGTGAAGCAGCTAGCTCCATTTGGGGCATCTAGCTCCGTTGAAGTCCGATCTGATATCGTCCTTCGGAAAGCAGCACACTTTCCAAGAAATGTATGCATGAATGCAATATGGTTAGCCAAACAACGAATCGTCCTCACCAAGGCACGCGTGTCTAGCTAGAGTACATTGTCTCTACAATACTCTAAGGTAAACAAAGAAGTGCTAATCGCATTTGGTAACTTTACTAGTCACTTGGGCTCACCGTCACGATGGCCAAACAAACTGCTCAACGAGCAAAAGAATGCATCTGGCATTCAGTGACTTTTCAAGTTACTTTGACTCACCAGCTCGATGGTCAAATGGACTGTTCAACGAACAAGGAGAATGCTGCTCGCACTCAGTGACTTTTCAATTTACTCAGGCTCATCAGCTCGATGGCCGAAAGGCTGCTCAATGAGCAAAGATGGTGCACTCGCACTTGGGGACTTTCCAATCATCCCAGGCTCATCCTTTGGATGGCTAGATAAACCACTAAAGGAACAAAAGGTGCTATCGCACTCAAAGTTTTCCTCACACTTAGATTGTCGACCCTTCCCGTTTTCCAAACCATTTTCACATCCTAAGTCTTTTCCAAGAGGTTATCATCATTATTTAAAAGTGTTCTATCTTTGATTAGTGTATTATGAATTTCATTTACAAATCAAGTTCTGATTTCGTTTGTTTCAAAACTCTATAAGTAAAAAGATCCCAATAAACCCAAGTAATTCCCCGGGAAGGTCTCGATTCCTAAAACAATAAAGGCTCGAACCTTGGTTCGACCTATCAAACATTCCCAAAACAAACCCGTCATTGCCATGACGAAGATAAGTGTAATCCACACTCCGAAAGTCGCATTAAATGCACGAATACAGTCATCACATTTTAATCTTAAACACAAATAAATCAAGCTCTATTGAGCGATGAAAGATTAATGCAGTGCTGCAAAACATAACCCTGTCATGTCCACTAGAAAGCGATAAGACAGAAACCAGTAAACGGCCGAAGCCTCTCAGAAAATGGAGACACACGTCTCATATAAGTTCACTCGGTCGAAGCCTCTAGAAAACATTTTTCAGAACAGTTCATGCAATATTTGTGCAGAATTTAACAAATGAGTCGAACAAGTCGACTCTAGGTCATTAACTAATAACGGTGAGTTGCCACTCACGATCACAATACATTCAAGTCGAATTTATCGACGCCTACACACAAAAATAGCTAGTAAGTAAGTTGCCCTAACCTCGAGTTGTTCCAGTCTCGCGGTGTAGGTCTCCCTCACAAGCTTGTTCAGTCAATCCCAAGGTTTCCACAATTGAACCTTTGAGCAAACAAAGCAATAATGAATCAACACAAGTCGATACAGTCGAAACAATCCTAACTAATGTTCGACTAAGCTCAAGAAGCTTCAGAGTACAACATTTAGGCACGAAAGGAAGGGCTTTCCCCGAATGGATGAGTTTTGACTCGATTCAGGTTTTGTACAAAAACACTTTATTCGCTAAAACGTGCATAACTTGAGCTACAGAACTCGGAATGACACGAAACCGGCGCCAAAATTTCCACAATTGAAAGAGCTACACAATGGCTCAGGTCATAGAGACTCAAAAATTATTTTTGGACACGGTACCCAAGCAAATAGGTTTCGGCCACTATAGAAAATAGGGTTTTCGAACTTTTTCTTCGATCTAAATCAATCCCTAGGTATTCTTAGGCGATATCTAGGCCAGGGAAACTCTCAGAAAAATTATCGGGTCGAAAATTGTCGCAGGGGTATTTTGGTCATTATTTTTAGCTCGGAAACTCAAAATCAGAATTTCGAAAAACAAATTTGATGAGCTCGATCCTAACGACATTTATAACAACTAATCCTACTGAAGCTAAGCTCAGTCGAGAGTTTTTGATCCAAAAAGCGGAACCTCTGTCAGAAAATGGGTATTTTCAGAAAACTTGACCTCTGCGACGATTCGGCAGGATTCAGTCGAAAACAACTGGATATTCATGCTCTAGAGCACGTGGGCATTAAGTTTAGACACCAAAATCAGCTTATTTGGACAGTTTTACAAAAAGCTCCAAACTTTGAGCTCAGAAAAACATAGAAAAAGTCGACAGATCTGACGATCAGAAGTGAGGGATAGTAACTATACCTCGATGTCTTCGATTAGCAACGAACGGTGAAGCAATCGGGCAAGAAACGACGAAAATCAACTTCTTCCTTTTTCCTCCTTGCACCCCTCGGCCGTGTGTGTGTTTGTGAATTTTTTTGTTTTTTTTTTTTCATTTTTCATACTATATATAGGAAATGGGAAATGCAGAAAAATGAGAATTTCGCGATTCCGATTTTTCCTACTGATTCCAACGTATTTTAGACACGATATTCTTCCCGCTGAATCTTCTAATTCTCCAAAGAAATATCAGTATGATTTTTGGTTTTCGAGGCTTGTTTTTAATGTTTACCGGCTTAAAAATGCACTTTATGCTTTTGACCTCGGATGCAGAAACTTCCTTCTGAAGAAAGATTCGGAACGTCGATTAGAGTGGGCGTGCGCGGATGAAATCTTTATTTGAAGCTCCGAATAGAAAAAGTCTTCATCGTCCGTCGATTTTAGGGTTTTTGAACTATCAGGGATTCCGTTTCGGCAAACTTCCGAGAATTGGAATTTGACGTTCGTACATTCCAGGGTTTCGCATCGAAATACTTGTTTACTGACGAATAAGAGAAATTCTAACATTTCTCTGAAGATTTTTGGAATTAGTTTCCATCGCGTCCTAAAGTGTAAATTAGCTATTTACTAGTGTCTTTGACCTAAGATTAGGCGAATGTTAGTCGTGCTATACTTTTATCGGTTTTGATACAATCCTTGAACTTTTCCTGAACCTTCTCCTTCATAAATTTATTTCATCCAATAAACTCTTGTTCAGGTTTCCCTTCACGATACATCGAACTTATTCGTTAATAAGGAATTTCACTAATTTATTCTAAGCTTAAAATCTTGGGTCTCACATTACTACCCTCCAAAAAGAAAGTTTCGACCTCGAAACTTACGGTTCAGTAGAAATTCCGGATACTGTTCTTCGATCTGTTCCTTAAGCTCCCATGTAGCATCGCATATGTCCTTGTTCCAAATGATTGTCACCAACACAATCTCTACTCCCCTCAACTGTTTTATCCTTGTGTCACCAATGCTAATTGGCGGCGTTTTCGAAAGACAGTTCATCTTTCAGCTCTATGTCGTCCGGCTCGACCACTCGTGTCGGTTCTGTATTGGAAATAATATTGGTTGGCACTCCGTGCAATCGCACAGCCTTATCCACTTGCTCATTTACTTTCGTTCGTCCGATATTCTGCTTAAAACTCGTACACCTCTGCCATTCCAGAGGGAATGTTCAACTTGTCCTTGTGATCTTCACTCATGTTTCAAAACTTAACTCGATCGCTCTATAACTCATAGACGAACAATTCCCTTGGAATCTACTAGTCCATTAATCATTACCTCTATCTTCGTAACTATCCTTATTCGCACCCTGAAATCAATCTTCTACTTAGTCATCATTCAAATTAAAACTCGACTTGAGTCTTGATACCTTGTGCATCGCTAGACCCAATCCCTTTTGAACATCCATTCATCAGCAACTTATAAGCTAATCATCATATCAATATCTTACAATCCATCATTGTCACCTCCCCTTTTTCGAGACTTCCCTTACTCAAACCATAAAACCAACCTTCACTAATTCACAACCCACTTTACAATTACCTAAAATCCTTAACACTTCCCCCAAATCCGAACTTATTCCCTAGAAGATCAAGTCATAACTTACTTCGGGAAACTTAACTAGTCATTTTATCATCCGATCCCTCAACATTCTGAGGTTTAACTACAATCGTTAATGCTAACACCACTAACTCTCCTATTCGAACATGATTTTCACCTCCCAAGGTCAATCTTAACCCTAAGATCCTCACTTAACTTAGTGAAATTCACTTGCTACCCTAGCATGCAACATCGAAATCCATAACAAAGCTCCATTCATTCTTAGACTCTAAGAAATTTGTCCACATATAACAACCTCAAGTATTCATCTTAATACTAACTCTTTATTTCCGTAACTAGATCGTCCTCCAATCAATCCGATACTTAGTCTCTCGATCAAAACCTGACAAACCTTGAGTCCTACGCACTTGAGACAAGAATTCATAGACTTAAAACCTAAACTTTCACCAAGTTTGGACCTCAAATGTCCTTTAATTCTTCAATACTTCTTAAATGAATATCCATTTCTTAAACTATAACTCCTCCCCAAAGGAAATCAATTACTTAACAAAAACTTTACTTCCCGACTCCACTAATCCTCGATCCAATCAAATTAATCTTACCAATCCATCTATCAAAGTCCATTGCCAGTTCTGATTCCGAATATCACCCCCTCAATATTAAGTTGATCAGGCCTAATACATCGAAGGTGAAGATTTAGAAAAACCCACTGGAACAGTCGATGAGTTCCTAACATCCAGTAGTCACAGAGATCTTGATATTAAATCCTCAATGATGCCGCTACGGAACTACACACTCTCGACACCATACATATACTATCCATACGGAATCTCCCTGAGATTCATCCTTCAGCTTCTAGCTTCTTTGTTAAACACATCGGTGCAAGACTACTTTTCTAGGCTTAACGTGTTATTCTAAACCTCATGTAACTTCTATAGTTTAAACACGAGCAACGGTCAAATAAAGTACTATTAGGCGTAATAACTATAAGGTCAAAGCTTAAACAATATAAGTAAAATAGGTACGTTGCATGTGCTACGAGAGTATTGGAGCGTATTGTACTAGAATGAGAAAGGATGGTTAGAAGGTTACCATCGTTCTTACGCTCTCCTCTGATTAACCCATTAGCACCTTCAATTCCTTCACAGTCCATGATATAAACTCTTCCTCCAGCAGCAGGGCGCTTTCCTTTCACAGCATTAATAGTTGGCTCCACCTTGTGTGCCCTACAATCGACGGCCACATGCCCTGGCTGGTTGCAATTGAAACATCGAGGCCCTTGGTTCAGACATGCATTAGCATAGTGTCCATTCTTTCCACACCTGAAACATGTCACCTCTGGGTGTGCTGATTGACTTCCTACCCCTGGAGTGGCAGTAGTCAAAGGCTTATAAGATCTTGGGGTAAAACTTCTCCCCTCTGGATGCTGATACGGCCTCCTCTGTTTGAATTTACCTCTTCCTTTATAGTTCTGAGGACCTGACCTTACTGGTCCTCCAGTTCCAGCACGATTCAACCTCTTGTTCTTCATTAACTCCACTTCTGTGGCTTTCTCAACCAAGGACTGGAAGCGCATGATTCCCAACGGTTTCACTGAGTCCTCAATGTCAGGCCTCAGCCCATTCACAAAGCGTTTGCACATGTAGGGTTCATCGACCCCATTGCGGAAGAATCGAAAGTGTTTGGCCAACGATTCCAGCTTAGCAGCATATTCCGGAATGGACATGCTACCCTGACGAAGAGTCAGAAACTGTGCCTCACGCTCGTCACGGGCACTATCTGGAAAATACTTCTCCAGAAAAGCAGCACGAAATGAAGCCCAGTTCACTTCCACATTATTTGCTTCCATCATTCCTCTGGTACCCCTCCACCAGTACTCAGCATCGCCCAGCAGCAGATAAGTTGCCAGGCCCACCTTAGCCCCTTCGGCGGTATGCAGTACCCCAAAAATCTTTTCAATCTCTTGGATCCATAGGTCCGCTCTGTCTGGGTCAGTCCCACCTGTGAACTTGGGCGGATCCTGTCGCCTGAAATCAGTCAGCCCCCTATTCTGGTCTAGGGCTACCTCCCTCTCACGCTTATGACGCTCACGTTCAGCCTTGTCAGCACGCCACTGAGCGTTCTCCGCAGTTTGATTTGTCATTGCCTGGGCCATAGCAGTCATTGCCCCAGCGAGTTGGTTCATGTTCACCATGTTCTGTTTAGTTAAACAAACAGTTAGTACTAATCATAAGATAGCATCTAACATAACTATACAATATGATTAAGCACTAACTTCAATCAATTCTAAGCGAAAAATCGCTCGGCAGACAATCAATTTTCACTCTTTGCAGAGTCACACAACCTAGCACAGAAGACCTATACCCCAAAGACTCCCGAAAGACTCGACAAGCTCTGATACCACAATGTAACACCCCGATTTCGGTGGCGTCACTTTAGTAACTCAAAATAAAATAAAGCGGAAAAAGCAGGTATTTTTTTTGTTTTGTTTAAATAAAAAGACTTGTCGAAATAAAGACTCAACCCAATCGCGATTAACAGCGATTAATATACAATACAAGCACAGCCCTCGCTGCAACTAAACATCGTCACGAGTGACCTCCAGTGACGGAAAGGTAGTGCCCGTGGGCAAATATGTACAAACTAAAACAAAGGTTAAGTATTCTGAGTACAGTCCTCCAACGAAAGTAAGTCGGCCCAAAACGGCCTCAAAAGACTTCCTACGTCCGACAAACTCCCTGTGATCCTCATGGAAGGGAATCACATGAAAAGCTAATAGTCGGGGACCTGCCCTGCCCCAAAATAAGGAATGACAATCAGAGCTATGACTCTAACAACCATCTCAAAGACTCTAACCACCCATAACCCACACTACTTTCATCGACCCTTCCTCGATCAGGCCTGAAGTCCGGGTCCTCGTCGAAAGCTTCAGTAATAGTCATTACGCTCCGGGTCTTTCCCGCACAACGAATCATCATGAACCGGCTGACGGACGCCTGGCAGCAGGCCGACCGCCCAAACACAAACATACACACAAAGCCAAGGCGCTAGGGTCAACTCACGGAATAAAATAGATAATACAAACAACATGTGATAAAGGGGGTATATATATATGTTGTATATATACGTATAAGTCATGTATTGCCTACCCTAAGGTTGATACATAGCATGTTATCAACATAAAATCATCAAGATATATATAACGATGTTTATCAACAACAAATCACAATAACATTCACAAGTATGGTTAGGTGCATGGCGTGCCAGTGCAATGTCATGCTCAAAAGATGATCCGGATAAAATGTCACCATCTCGATGGATGGGACAAGCCAAGCACCTCGCTTCGCTAAAGCACCTCGCTTTTATGAAGCAGCACGCTCCTGTGAAGCAGCACGCTCTTGTGAAGCAGCTAGCTCCATTTGGGGCATCTAGCTCCGTTGAAGTCCGATCTGATATCGTCCTTCGGAAAGCAGCACACTTTCCAAGAAATGTATGCATGAATGCAATATGGTTAGCCAAACAACGAATCGTCCTCACCAAGGCACGCGTGTCTAGCTAGAGTACATTGTCTCTACAATACTCTAAGGTAAACAAAGAAGTGCTAATCGCATTGGTAACTTTACTAGTCACTTGGGCTCACCGTCACGATGGCCAAAAC